>NW_010522635.1:48586-128154 GCF_000687285.1 Phaethon lepturus
CAGAAGAGAGCAGCGTGTCCATGGCAGACAGTGAAACTGCTGTCAAAATGGGCACAGGGCGAAGTCCATGACCTAAATTCTTTACTGGTGAAAAATGACTCCGCAGGCGCTTCTGTGATGACAGCAGCAGAAAATTTCCCCTAACACATCCAAATGATGCAGAAGCCAGATTTTAAATGAGGTGGTAATGAGTTGTATGGACACTGAAAGACAGAAAATCGTGCTGGCCATGCACTGGTGGTGCAGAAACATGCATCCCAGTCATGGAAGCAGGGATGGTTCATGGCAGCATGTTTTACCCTATTTTTTGCTCCTCTGGGCTTAGAGACTGTGGCTTTTGGGGCAGGGATGGCTGGATTTTCTTCCAGACATTTCAGATTCGTTCAGCTCAGCCTTGTCTGCCGTAGTGGCTGCCGTGGGGTCAGCTGAGGCTTTTGGCACCGGAGCCTGAGCCCAGGAGACCGGCCAAGGGTGACCTGAGACCAGTCCCTGCACTTGCTTCCTCCGGGCTTCTCCCATATGAACTGGCTGCTTATCCACAGATTTTTACAGGCTGATTTCACCCCGTAGGAAAAATGTCCCTGTCTGCTACAGATGAGCTGGCAAGCGCTGGGACTGCTTTGGCTCAGCCTGGGTGCTGCTGGGGGCACGGTCACTGCTCCAGAGATAAAAAGGCAATGCTCACTGCAAGGCTTTTCCCAACAGATCATCCTGATGCCTTCTGGAAAGCATTTGCCAGGTTTATTGGGAGGTTTCTCTCCTCCCTCTTACATACCCATGAGGGAAAATAAAATGTTCAATTCTACCGAGTACATGATAGACCTGATTTAAAGTTATGACAAAATATTTAGATTAAAAGGAATGGAATAACATTATTCTACCATTTTGCCCACACAGTGATTTCCTAGGTACACAGAGTAAATCACGGCATGCAGTCTGGTGGGAAAGTAATTTAAAAAAAAAATTACAATTTGATTATTAACTTTTTTTTAAGCCACTTGGGTCTAGAAACAGCTTCTTCCTGAAGAGGATCTCTTCTCCCACTCCGGCACTGCCAAGGCTGGATGTGCCCCAGAGTTTGCCCTTTGCCTGGCCATGAGCTAAGGGAGAAGGGTTGCGGTTAAGAAGGTGACCCTGTGGTGGGGTGAGGTGCTGGGGGAAAGAGCTGTTTTTCTGTGCCCTTTGTGATTCAAATAGACGATATTTGGCTTTTCAATGGGCAGTGCCTTTTGTGCCTCTGGCAATGGCGATGCAGGCCATGTCATCCAGAGAGAGTGGAAACCCTTCGGCTCTGGGATGCCTACACCTAGCAGCAACACCCAAAATATTTAAGAACTGATAAAGCTTTTCCAGCCCTGTAGTCAAAGGGACTGTGAGGATGCGCCTTGCTAATCACCTTTTCTCTTCCTCTTGCCTAGGGTATGCTGGTGGAAGGCCCACCTGGTCCCGAAGGCCCAGCAGTAAGTGATGCTTTGTCTACACCTAGCACCGAAGGATGCGCGCGGCTCCGGGGCGCTGGATGCATGTGGAGGGCTCGGCGCAAGCTGTTCCTGGCTCTTGCTTCCATATGCCACGCACGTGTACAGAGTGCTTCGGGGTCGATTTTCTGGTGCAAAAATAAATAGAAAGCTCTAATTCTTTTCCTGCCTGTTGTACAAATATGTTACAAATAATAATACATTTTCCTGTAGTGGCTTATTTTTTTTCTGTCTTTTTTATGCTAGGGCCTTCCAGGACCTCCAGGACCAACTGGACCCGTGGGCTTAATGGGTGACCCTGGGGAGAGAGTGAGTACCTGTGGTTTTGGCCCCTTTAGCTGAAGCCTGGGGTCATCTTGTCTGTGCGCAAAGTGGGACTGTGGCGTATTGCTGGGGCCCTAAAATATGGCTCATCCTGTAGTAGCAGCCTCTTCTGAATCAGCCCCACAAGGAGCTTATACATGTGCTTACAGGTACAGGGTAGACAGTTGGGGAACAGCCAAGCTAATCAAATGCATTAAGCAGTTTTCTCTAGGTTAAAACCAGGAGTAAGGCTGACAAACCCTCTGCTCTTGGTTTGGCACGTGGCTGCTCGTTCCAGCGCAGGAACTGGGCCGCGGCACTGGGAAAACAAGATAAGCAAACAACGAAATATCCTTTAGCACAGTAAAACGAGGTTCAACGGCGATTCTTCCGTCCTTGTTCCAGCTGATGTTGTGAGTCAGGTTTGGTTTTGTTTGGGTCCGGGATGGTCCCAGGGTCGTGCCAGCACCCCTGCTGAGGGTCCTTCCTTACCCTCGTTTTGTGTCCCAGCCTGCTCCTGGGGGGAAGGTGGCTCTTGTGCAGCACCTCACCCTTTCTGTAGGTGGCTTATTAGTCTGTACCAGCGAGCTCTAGAGACTGATTTATATGCTTTAACAATGCAGTAACTTAGGTTTTGTATTACGGTTTTGATGTTCCTTTAAACCAGTTCTGTCCATAGCAGCCGCTGCTTTGTAAACTGCGCCTGCAGAAGCCTCCAGCTTTGGGGTGTCTCATCGAAGGCAGCTGCTCCCAAGCACTTTTGTGGAATGTGACCCCAGATCCCGTAGTTTAGCACTGCACTTTGGTCAGAGTTGCATGTTTATTTGTTATTGCCGAGTCCTCACCTGGGATCGGGAGTGACCCGTGTTACGGAGCTGCTGAACTCAAGCCTTGCGTCAGTAAGTGGTGCACAGTCGCCATTTGAGCAGCAACCCAATGCCAAAAATTAAAACTCTATCTCCTCACTCCCTGAGCCGAGTCTCTGAAACAACCCTCACACCAAGACGCTCCTCGTTTGCTTTGGCTCACCCACAGTTCAGGCCTATCCCCCCCGGCAGAGGCAGCCAGGCGAGCAGGCACCCCTGCGCGGCTGCCTGAGCAGACGGGGACCAGGCTGCACGCTGCTCCCGGCCCCGCACCCAGCGGGAATTTTGGCCTGACGTCTAGTGGAAGATGCACCACAGCACAGACGGGCTCTGGCTTTGCACAGATGCTGAGGTGGGAACAGCCTCAGCTGCCAGAGCAGCTTGGTTCGGGTCTGAAACTAGAGGAGTGCACTCGGTGTCCTTGAGCAATAGTGCCTTGGGTGCTGGAGTGCCAAAATCGGGGCTGTGCTGGCAGGAGAAGAGCCGTTCCTGCCTCACTGCAGCCCAGCGGGGCTGCAGGCTGGTGCAGCAGCGGCACGGGGACGTGTACCAGCAGCAGTCATTTCGCATGAGCAAATTCATTGATTTCAGCAGGTTTGAGTGAGCAAAACAAATGGAGCTTGGAGCTTGACACCGTTTCAGTGCCTTGGTGCGTCTTGATGTTGAGTGCAGTCGAATGTGCTTTCAAAATAGCTTCTAGTGTACTGCTGTTTCATCGGGGGAATGGGGCTCCCAGCAGCCCCAACGCCAGCCTCCTGTGGCCCATGGAGGCATCCTGACAGCCAAAAGGGCAAAAAAAATGTGCTCACGGGTGGGTTTCTGAAGGCAGGCTTGGTTGGAGGTCTGCTTTTCCAGTTTCTCCTGGAAGGCACAGGAGGGAGGAGAGCAGCAGCGACACGGATCACAGGAGATGCGCCTGAACACGTAACACGCCGCTGCTGTCAGCGCCGTCACCAGCGAAGGCAAAACACCCTTCCGAGGAAGGGAGCGCTTATCAGCAAGCGCTCCCCTAACCCCATCGCCGAGGTCCCCAGCACGTTTCTCCGGCCGATAAGGCAGCCCCGCTACCTGTGGCCGCCTTGCGCGCACCGCAGCATCCTCCGCCGACCCAGCGGTTGGCTTCCAGGTGGGAAACCGCATCCCGTTTGCATCCTGGGTGTCTGGGAAGGATAAGCTGGGGTGACTCAGGCTCCCTGCGTTTGCAGGGCTTCCTGGTCTTCTGGCAGATTTTGGTTAAATTCTGCCCGGACAAGGTGGGAAACACCACCAATCCAGGCTCAAATGGGAGGGTCTGGATGGGTAAGGGGTGTTGTGCAGTTCCGATGTGTGTCTTAGCACAGCTAATTGCTGCGACTGCTGTTAAAGATTTGTGTTGTGGCCTTGTTTATCGCTTTTTTTTTAAACTTTTTTGTTTTAATTGAGTAACCTAAGACCCAGAAAGAATAGGAGGGAGAATTCACTCCATTGCAGAGGATCAGAACAAGATCTCTGTGCTACCAAGGATCTTACCTTAGCCTCTTTTAACACTGGAGTGAGGCCAGAGGTTGCCTCTGCGGCCGCCATCAGGTGTGCATCAGACCCTCTGGTTTTCATTTCTTCTTACTCCCAGCCTGGCTGTGGGCACGGCAACACCGGCTGAGGCACCTCTGGAAGTGACCAAGCACCGTTACGTGCCAGGACGCAGGGAGGGATGTATCAAAATATGAAAACACCGATTAGAAAGGCTGAGTATTTTTCCCTAAGTCCTTCCTGGCCCAGGTGTCTGCATGGGTTAAGCGGAGACTAAGCCACCGTGCCTCAACTTGCAGATGCCTTTTTTTAAGCTGGCGTTTACACCCCGCCCCCCAGCTTCTAAAATCCAGCTGCGTTCCCTTTCCTGTGCTATGCACCCATGAGTTGTGGTCCTTCCCTCGCACTGCCCTTGCCGTCATTCCTCTCCCACCCATCCACCCATCAAGGTGGTTCTCCGTCCCACCTGCTCATCAGCAATAAGCAAGAGATGGGGAACTGCCCCTCTGCAGTTTGGTGCTCTTCCAAATTACCCTTCCGTCGGGGTGGATTTGGGGTCCCCCGGGGCCTGGCTGCCTTCCGCGGGGGCACGGGCAGGAGGGCTTGCCTTCCCAGCTTTCCTGCCTGCTGGAGGACAAAGCAACCGGCTGGCTCCGAACCTTCGTTATTCCCCTCCCGACCTGCAGACACGCACGTTGCAAAATACAACCAGTGAGAGAAATAAAACCATTGCTGGCCTGCACTGGGAAGTGTCTGCTGGAGTTTTAAGGTGTACTTGAAGAGATTACTCTGGTGTTTGGGTGTTCTTGTGGCAATGAACCCTAACCTGGGCCCTGGTTTTTTTTAATTAAGGCTCTTTGTTGCTGTGTTGTTCCCGGGGACTTGGCTGGAGTCCGCTGACTGCTGTGCTCCCCCATCCTCCCCGGAGCATTGCTGGAAAGACCCCTACCTCATTTACGCTCCTGGTGTATTTATTGTTTTTTGATGGAACAGTAATAACGTTTCTTGTGGTTGTGACATGATTGAGAACGAGAGGCCCTGACTGTGCTCCATCGATCGATGCCTGCGAGCTCCAAAAGTCAATAGGCAGCTGCGGGCCAGGAGCCAGGGCCACTGCTCAGAGAGGTTGGCTTAACCCTTGAGAGACTGTGGTCCTGGTTCTTCCTGCAGTACTCTAGCAGAAGGACCAACGGAGGACTCTGCATCCTTGGGTGTCAGGCTTCCTAGAGGAGGGGCAAGCTGGGCAAGGTTCCAGCAGCGGTTTGCATCTTGCGGTGGTCTAGGATTAGTCAAAAGAGCTGTGGGTCTTCATCCTGTGTGGGTCCTACATGTTGCCCAGCTTTGTCGTCTTCTCCCCTTAATGTGCTGCTTCTGCTCCAAAGAATTCAGTTGCCTGGCAGGATGGGTGCTGACCCTGGTGACGAGGGAGTCTGTACTTTTGCCATTTGTTTTTGACTTTTGCTGGTCAGGCTCCTCTTGAACGGCGGCGCAAAGCCAGTCAGCAGCAGACGCATGGTCGCCGATGGTGTTGCTCCACACCCTGACATGACAGGCGTCCTTTGCATCTAGCACAGGACTGCACATCCTGCTTTTTCTGAGTGTCCAGAACAGAATGTGAAGCAACATATTGTGCATAGAGAAGTGATGAACTTGCAGAGCCAGGGACTGCAACTCTATTAAAATACTCCTTTTCAATTAGAGCAGCTCCTCTTCTAATTTGTTTATTATTAACCCTGCGTGTAGCTCATGAATTTACATGACACTCGTGTACGGTGAGGAACATTTCCTATGCCTGCGTCTGATAAAAAGACTTTTTATTTGCAATCAGGTAGGTGCACCGAATTAATATACCAACAATATTCAGCTATGTTAATATTGGCCAACACACATTTAGCTCTGTTTTATTCATCATGTCAGTTTGTTCATTTATCCCAGTTATTCTACAACGCGGAGAAGAGCTTGCGTCACCAGCAAGGCTGCAGAGCAGCCTGTTTGTGGGAGGTTTCGGAGGATTCATCTGGGGGGAGGACGGTTTAGGATGACTTAGGCAGGTTTCTTCGAGCAGTGGGAATAAGAAAATAACGGCACTGAGGAGATCAGAGAGCTATTTCACTGGTACTAAGGACTGGAATGAAGAAAGTGGGAAAATGTGCTCCTTTGAATGAGGTGAGCTGCAGCATTAGAGCGAAGCTGCAGCTCTGTCACTGACCCTGCTGTGGTTGGAAATCTGGGTGCCTGGGTGCTCTGGGCTTGGTCAGCGTGCCTCTGGGGGAAGGCTGGCTGCAAAGCAATAGCTGTATCTTCCGAGACCATACAGTCATTGTGTCCCAAAGGGCTTGTTCCCCCTGAGGACAGTTTTGCATCTCGGAAGTGTAATACAAGCCCTAAAAATCCTTACGGTGGTTCTGAAAGGCTTGGTGTTTTCAGGGTGCCCGTTTGTCCATCAGATGCCAAGCGCTGCCTTACCTAGAAAACCCCAAATACCATGAGAAAGATCTTCTGTTGCATAATTTTCTGACCAGGGCTGAAAATGGCAGAAAAATAATCCTAGAGAGAGACATTTGAAGCAAATTTTGAGGCTCGATACTGTGGGCTGCTGGGCACCGCTGTTCCTGTCTGCTGCTCGAGGAGCCCGAGCACCAGCACACTGAGGTTTCAGTTTAAACATTCCCTTGAAATATTGTGTTAGTGTTTGCACTCAGCATGGCATTTTAGAGCACTGCACCAAATGAAAGTTGAAGTCCCCATCCCTGGCTGCTATATATCAGCAAATCCCTATTTACATAATGAGTGATACAGATTTACACCAACTGAGAGTCTGGCATGCTGCATTTTTTAAAAGCATTTGTGAATTTGAATTTACAAAGGGCTTTATGGGTTTGATTTTTCCCCTGTACCATTGCCTCCTGCTGCTCCACCCTGCAACGAAAAGACCTCACACACCCAACCTGAAACAAAAAGAGGCATTTATGTGTAAAAACATCACATCAACGTTTGTCAGGCAGAGTACACACAGAGAGATAAACAAGCTCATTCCTGATCCATCATGTGCAGGACCGGAGTTAAAGGGGAAGAGGGGGAGGCAAGAAAGTTTATTATATAAAATGAGTCTGGCCTAAATTATTTATCGTGCTTCTGCTCTAACAGATGGGACTGCCCTCTGCACCTCATCAGTGGAGTCAGGGACTCCGGTGTCGGCCAGACTAAGTAAACAGCATGAATGTAACATCATGAGCTTTGCGTGAAAAATGGATGGGCTGGTGCGTTATGCAGCCTCCCTTTGGCGTTAAGGGAGCTGCTGGGTTGGTTTTTTGGGGGGGGTTGTTTTTGTTTTTTTTTTTATGCTGATAAATCACTGGCTGCAGCACTGTCTGCTTGCTGCAGCGCTGGGAGCAGCGTTGTTATTCCGGGCTGGTTGCGGTGCAGACCTCAGCTCCTCGGCTGCCGCGCTGCTCTGCCCTGTAATTGCGGCGTGGGTCGAGCCACAGCCCGGCTGGGGCCGTGTGCTGGCTGGGGCTGGGTGGAGTAGCGGCAGCTCTTCGCCCCCACCCTGGTGCTGGGCTCTAATTTAGCGCTTGAAACGTTTGACTTGAATGTTTTGGGTTCCTTTTTAAGAGGGAGACCGTCAGGGAAATGTTAAGTTGAACATGGCATAGAGGGACACATGTTTTGGCTTGTTTGGGGGTTTTTTGGGTTTTTTTTAAACGGTTCTGATTTTTAGGGACTTTGTTACCTATTTCTTTTTCCCTCCTCCCTTTCCCATCTTTATCCACCTCCCTTTGCCTTGAGGGGTGAGTGCGTGACTCTCTGGGGCAAGGTCTGGCTCTTGTGTGTCCCCGTAGCCTGTCCATATACATCTGTGATTTGTGGCAGGGTTTTATTTTTTACTTTTGTTTGTTGTCTTCATGGGCTGGAGGGCTTCAGGCAGGTTGGAGAGAGTGAGAACTGACATAGATGTTTGCTGCTTGCCCTTCGAAGAGCTTCGGTTGTCCACAGATGGATTTATTATTGGCATTTACTAAACAGGAGAGTGTCCAAGTCCTCAAGCTTGAGCTGTCGGCCAGGCAGTCCTGTTTGTCTTGCAATGAAATGAGCACCAGGGCTCATGTTGGCCTCACTGGGACATGATCAAGTCACTCTTGTCTTCGGCTCCGTAAGCTGGTGTGAAAATTGTAATTGGTCATGGATATTGAGTAGTTGGATGGTATCCTCATTTGCATGTCGGATTGCTGGATGGATGTACAAATTTGGGTTAACTTAAACTTTTTGCAAATACACAGTTGAGAATACAAATAATCTGTGGGCTGTCTTAGGAAAATTGGCCATATTTGATTATTTATAGCTTCATCGATACATCTTTTACTGCATAATCGTTTCTTTAGTACAAGTTAAAGACAACTGATGTTAATCAACACGGCTCCATCGAGATCCTCAGAGTTTTGCTGATTTACAGCTGCTGACAGGATCACTTCATTGTAGATGGAAGTAGCCTCATAGGACTAAAAAAAAAAAAAGACAAGAGAGAAAAATGGAATGACCCAGATGACTGAACATGTACAGAAAGGTATTTATCTTTCCAGATATCTATCTCACTGACCTGAGTTATGAAGTTTCATATACTTTTTTAATAGGTTTTAACAGACCCAACTAAACATTGATTCCATTGTCTTGGAACATTGCAGAGACTTCTATTGCTCACTCAAAAATTACGTAGGGCAGACCCTGGAAGTATGGGGGCCAGGATGTAAGAGTGGATTACTAAGAAAAATCATGTGCGCTTACAAATGTGCTTTCACAAAATTTGCCGTAGCATTGGGATGCCTACATGCTCAATGCTTGTCTTTCAAGATAGGGAGCCTTTTATATCATGACATATACCTTTACAGCCACAACTGCTTATGTATGGACGTGATTAAAATAATGCTATAGGAGTTTATTTTTACTTATTCTTCTTGTAGGGACCACCTGGCCGCCCAGGTCTTCCAGGAGCAGATGGTTTACCAGGACCACCAGGGACAATGCTTATGTTGCCTGTAAGTACACATGTAACTAAAAAAGCATTTAAATGAGTAGAGCTGCTTGGCTTTGCTACTGCTTGTTCTTGCAGAAGTCTCCCATCCCTTTCACCAAGGACACGTTTTCTGTGGTATAAAAGATGTATCTGGATGGCTTTCCTTATAAATTCACTTTTTGCAAAGCACTGGAACTTCTTCACTGGTCAAAAGCACAAGGTAGTTAGGTTAAAGTTTCCAGAAATTATGAATAAGGTTAAATGTTTCTGGCTGGGCATAGTGTTGGAAGGTGACAGTCGTGAAGAAGCAACTGAAGACACTTCCAAGGGCCCAATTTCCAGGCAGAAGCCTCCTATGGTGAGGAACCTCTAACAGCTCTTCAAAGCAGGTACCAAAATTGTAAGCGCCTGAATTAACCGGTCATTTTTGATGACCAGTGGTTATATTGCATTGGGTTTTCTTCCCCTACGTGAAGCTAGCAAGTCAGCCTTCTTCATCCTGGGATGCTAACGGAATGGTTATATTTTATGTCTGCTTTGATGTGAGAAAACCCTAAGGAAACCAGATGCTGAAAATAAGTGGTTAGGTACCAAAGGAAAAGAGCCTTTTAGTGAAAAACCACAGCACTCTTGTACAGGCTCCAAGTGGTAGGGTGATACTTGTGTAGGATACTGGCAGGGTGCCTGGGACAGCCTGGGCCAAGTGCTCAACACGGAGCTTAGCTGGCCATTACAATACACTTGTTGGCCTCTACAGTAACCAACCGTAGGCCTATAAATTGCATCTCTTTGAATCTGCTTGCCAAGTTCGTGTGGTCACATACCTAGCAGTAACCAAGCGCAATGCAGAGGTGAAATGGAGGTGAAAGAGCCGTCCAAGTAGATTCTGCAGCCCGGAGAGTCCTTCTTGCAAAATCCCAAAGACGCACACAATTAAGGCAGGAGAAGGGTGTGTGTCCTGGAGAGCAGGCTTGTAGCTGTTGGGGCTGGAGGAGGCAGAAGAAAACATTAAACTCCTTCCCTTTCAAGTTTGGGAAGATGAAAACATTAATGCTTGGGAGGTTTTTAAAAACCTTTGTGTGCTGAAGGATCTTGGCTCAAACAATAGGCCAAACTCTGCTCTGTGAAGCACGCTGCCACACTTGAGAAAGGCAGCCTTTGTCCCATGGCAAGCCGGCAGCTACAGCCAAATAACCTGATGCAGCCCCATCTCCGGGGGTCTCCTGGCCAGCAGTGCCTGCGCAGGCAGTATCAGCTCTCTGAGAACTTTGCATTTCGTTTCGAACGGTGGTGTGAGAGGTCTTTACAGCTCAGAGCCTGCAACCCCTCTTACTGTGCGTTACTTTGAAGCGGCAGAATTTGCTGTGTGGGTCTGGGCGTGGGAAATGGTCAGTCTGTGTCTGTGAGCTGGGTAACTCGAGCACCCCGTGGTTAATCGGCTGGTCTGGAACGACAGCGACGGGGTTGGGTCAGTCTTAGGATCAGGCTAGTGCGAGGGTGGGGAGACAGCAACCCTGCGACCTGCTTTCTCCATCTTGTTCCCATCAGTTCCGCTTTAGTGGAGGAGGAGATGCTGGCTCTAAAGGACCTCTCGTTTCGGCCCAGGAGGCCCAAGCCCAAGCCATCCTGCAGCAGGCCAGGGTAAGTGGAGGGCAGTGGGGATGTCTTCTACAGCAGGTGCCTGTGGAAGAGGAGGAGGACCGGAATAAAGGTGTCACGGGCGATGTCTCCATACTTGCACCATCCATGTGCTGGTGGTAATAATAGCCTCTCACCTGAGACGGAATTCCTCGAGGTGATGGCATCTGGGTGTCTTGGTCTTTTACTAACGCTCAGCCATAGGCCAGGCCCTAGAAGCATGGTTTTGAGTTGCTTACAGGCCTTCTGCTGGTGCAAGTAGACATAGGCCTGTTGGCTTCGGTCATGTTTGCTGTTCGTGATGTCAGTTGTGAGAGTCTGTATGAACAGTTGTGGTATGTGCTGCAAGGGTTTTGTTTATCCACCCCCCCCAAATTATAATCATTAAATGTATGTCACGGATGTAAGCTGTTCCCAGCTGCGCAAATCTCAACAGGCGGGCTGCAATTTCCTTTGATGTATTTATCTGGAAATACATGATGAATATCCATGCAACCTTTTCTTCTCTCAGATGATCTTATTGATCGATGATCAGGTAACCCCTGGCGGCGTTGGTTACATAGGCTCGCTGGTGAAACGAGAGCAGCCGTGCGCGTTCCCGGTACAGCTCCTGGTCCCTGGCTAGATGAGTACTGTAGTGTATAAGGCCTCATATTCATCTCTTCAAAATAAAACGTAATTTCTAGCCAATACAGCTTTGAAACTTTCCTTCCGTGAGCGCTTGTGTGAGGTTACCGTTGATCATTGATGCAAGAGGCGCAATTACAGCAGAAGGGAACATACGGGGACCCCACAAGCCCCCTCCTTCTATATTTACCCCAGTCTTGTCTGGGAGGGAGCCAGTTCGGGCTGCAAGCACGCCCTTGCAGTAAAAGGGAAAATATAAGCTGGTTTAGGGAGCATTTCGCAGAGGGACGGAGCTCTGGGGGCATTGCTCCGCTCCCTGCCAAATGCAGCCATCCGGGGCAGAGCGTAGCTGCGCTCCTCAGGCCCCTCAGCCCACATCTGTCTGCAGCTGGGATGTGCGGCTCGGACGCAGCCAGTCTGTTACTCAGTGCTGTTGGCCGTCTCTTTAGCACAGATTTTTTTTGGGCCGGTGTGCTAAAGTGGGCTAAAAAGCAATTTATTTTACCCTTGAATGAAATAAAGTCCATTGGGGTCTCCCCTTTTTGGTTTATAACAAGGGTTTTGGCTTAGCCCCGGGTTATTCTGGTTTCCATCCAACTCTCCTTTTACAAAGGAGTTTGATTTTATACATATTCAGGTAGAGTACAGGGCTCTGATGCCACCAGCCATTGTATTTTCCTGTCCATTAACCTTGCTCTGAGAATAATATTGGTGGCTTATGTTTCTGGTGCTACCTTGTCAGTCTTAATTTCAAGGCTGCCTACAGTTTTTCCATCAGCATTTCATTTTGCTGGGAAATAGAGCTTTTGACCAGATGAACATTTCATGAGAAGCATCTGCTTTCTCAGACTCTCTGGTCTTGTTCTTTTTTTTTTTTTCTTTTTTTTTTTTTCTCCCCTGCCTGTTGAAAATTGTGACTGTTATGGAAAAAAACCCCCAACAAACAAAGCACCTCTCTCCTCTCACTTAAAGTCTCTTTTCTGTTTTTTTAATTTTCAGTTTTGGGGAAAAAATTAAAAAACAAACAAATCCTGGGGGACCTTTGAGCTGTGTATGAAAAGTTGAATATTGCCAGAAAGAAAAAAAAAATCCATTTTGGGGTTAACTTCAACCTATTGTCAGACAATTGTAGCTGAAAAACCTGATACCAAAGCAGAAAGGGAAATAAATCACCTTTCTTTCTTTTTTGTTTTTTTTTTGGTGGGGAAGTTACAGGATATGGCAGGTATGGAAGAGGACTCCTGCAGGGGGGAGGATATCTTCTTCCCTGTTTTGGGGTTTGTTTTTCTTGTTATTGTTAATTGCATTATTAGGTTGATTTATTCCCTTAAAATTTGGCTTTCAGTAGACACTGAACATTGTCCTAGTCGGCAGTGTATCAGAGCAGCTCCCTTTTAATGGGATGTTGTAAAAAGATGCCACATAATCTAGCATTTGTGCAATATTTATGCCATTCCAAGTGCAGTCACGGGTAGCTTTTAATTACTGGAGTACATAGATAATTACAACTCTTAAAACGTTGAATTGTCACGAGGGAACCAGTTGTCCGAGTGATGTTTTAAAGTGTGGACCAGCGCCATTACCCACCATGGAAATTACTGACTTGATGCATGGTTATGTGACTCCTTAATTATTGAGTTAACACCTTCCCCCCACCTTACCCTGTTGCAAATAAAATTATAAAATTGTCTTTCTGTTTGTAGGCTATTATATAGTAATTAAAAAAAAAAAAAATTCCTCCAAAATTTAACTCTTAAGATTGTAAAGAAAAAATCCTCCTAAGCTGGACTGGGATCATAAAGATATGTGAACAAACCCTTATAACCTGTCCAGGCAAAGTTTTGACATTTACCTTCAATAATTTATTGCCAAAAGCGTCCATTTTATTGTGACTATACGTGATGATGGAAAAGGGGATCTGACCTGCAGAGGCAGATTCTCTCTGGTTTAAATGCAGGTAACTCCTCGCCCCTCCACCAGCTATGGGTCTGGGCCAGGGTGTGTTTATATGCATCTATACGGGGTTTTGTGCTTTGCGTGCACGGGGCGGAGCGGGCGTACGGGGAAGGATGCCTACAGGCAGACTGCGTGTAGGTCCGTACGTCCTCTCAGCAGACCCACGTGCCGTCTGGGGGATTTGCCCATTTGTGGATGCAGGAAGGAGTTGGTGGGGCAGCAAGTTGGACATTCTTGGGTAAATTCACTGAGCGTATGGACATTGCTCCAAGGATTCATGGTCCTCGGGGCGTGGAGGGAACGCGTGGCTGGTGGCACGATGGTGGCTGTCCTGCTGCAGCAGTGAAGCAGAGGCACCAACTGAGCAACGTTTCTCTCTTTCTGTTGCAGCTGGCGCTGAGAGGACCAGCAGGTCCAATGGGTCTGACGGGGCGGCCGGGCCCCATGGTAAGTGAGTGGGCCAGCAAGGACGGAGCAGACCCAGCCGGCGCTGTGGGTGCTCTGGGTTACCTGCATGAATGGATCTCTCTTAACGTGGTATGAATCTTCCCTCTGGCTCTGTTGTGGAAAAATGTAATAAATCGTGTTCTCTGTCCAAAGGGACCTCCGGGCAGTGGTGGACTAAAGGGAGAAGCTGGAGAAATGGGACCTCAGGTGTGTGTGGGCAAATTGGGCAACTGGGGGGATCTGGGGGAAATGAAGATGTGGAGCAGCCAGTCCTGCTTTAGAGGCTGTTGTGAGGAGCGATTCAGTAACTCAATGCCAGCTGAAAGTAGGAAGGTGTGGGAACATCTGGTTTTGCATATAAATGTCCCTTCAAGTATCCAAATGCAGACTCAAGACATAATTTTAAGCCAACAGTGTAAAATTCTGCAGGTGGTAGTCCTTTCCTGCAAAGACACTTGTGGAGGAGTCCCGTAAATATGAGATAGGTTGGAGCATGGGGAGTTTGCTGACGCTCAGGAAATTGTTCTTCCAAGCCGTGCAACCTGCATTAAGGGAAAGTTCCCATTTTCTAATGGTGGGGGAAGTGATTTGTCTCCACCGTGTGGAGCTGCTTGCAGGGCCAAAGCTTCCTCGCGGATAAACGCATGCAATTCCTGTCCAAAGATGCTCGATCCTGAGCCTTTCCTGTGTATTTTGAACCACGGGCTCTGCTTGAGGGGTTCACATCCTGTTTTGTAGCCCTGGTGACCCTGACGGCCCCAGCAGTGATGCTACAGGCACTGGGTCTGTCTGTCGTGCCTTTGGGTGATGGCATTTCTTCCTCTCTGCTTGATGCCTTGCAGGGTCCACGAGGCATCCAGGGTCCTCCCGGTCCGGCAGGAAAACCAGGCCGCAGGGTGAGTGTCCTGGGAGCTGCACTGGTGACTGCATGAACTACAATTTCTGCTAGAGATTGTTACTGCTGCCAAACAACTTCTGAGCACCGAGAGCATTGCACAAGAGCAGGCTGGCAGCCAGCCGGTGGCTTGTCCGGGACCTCTCTGTCCATCTGGGCAGACACAAATGAGGATGAGAGTCAGAAGTTGGCAGTGTGGGGAGAACTGCAAATCCACATTTGTCGCTATTTTTTTTTTTTTTCCCCTGCTCTGTGGTGTTGAGGTTGTAACTTCATAACTAGCTCTGGGATGGTTTGAACAGTCCCCAGGTCTCGGTAGCGCATGAAGAGGATCCACCCCAGAGGGTTTCTGGAGCTGGTAAAAATTGTGCTCACTTGCTCTGTCGACATCCCTGATGCTGATTTTTATTTTACTCTGTCCTCTGGCTTGCCGTGATTCGGCTTGCTGGAAGAAGAAACAAGGAAGTCTTTTGTGTGACCCACTTCTGGCTTTCTTAAAAAAAAAAAAAAAAAAACAAAAAAAAAACCCAACTCATTTCAGTTTGTGGATGTTGTCATTAGCATATCTTAAAATGCACTGGAAGATAATTATTTCAAATGAAAATCAGTGACAGTGTCTCAGCATCCCATGTAGTGAAGCAGCTTTGCTGCCATTTGTCTCGCCCTTCTCATTAGTGCCGGGCTGAGCCTGGGATGCTGCCTCAAAAACAGACCGGCATTTTTTCCCTCGCCAAGGGAAGCGGCTCCCCAGCCGGTGAGCTCTGCCTTAAATAAAACTTCACTCGGCCGCAGACCAAAGAGCAGATGTCTCTCTGGTCCTCCCTTACCCTTTGTATTTGACTTCGCTTTTCTCTGTTGCAGGGACGAGCTGGCAGCGACGGTGCCCGGGGCATGCCAGGCCAGACAGGACCAAAGGTAGTGCCACATATTTTTGTGCTTTTGGAATCAGCATCTGCTTTTTAGCAAGTATGAACTGAGAAACCCTTGGCAGAAGGAGCCCACCTTGCTTGGAGAAGGTTGTCGAAATGGTTCAGTGACTCCTGTGAAGTCACGGGCTCCACATTTGAGAGAGGGGAAATTAAACACACACCTAGAAGGCACAATAGCAATCTTTTCTTTTCCTTTCCTTTTCGTTTGATGCAACTTTTTTAAATTGCTGGATTCTCTTAAGAATGAAATATGTTCCCTTGGCTGCAGTTGTAGAACAAATACTTGGAATCCCAATTATGAAAAACAAACATGAATGAGCAGTTGGAAACGTCCTAAAATATAACTACCAGAAAAATACCTATTAACCGGGGGAGGAAATGCAGAAGGCATGGTGAGGAATTTTAATGCCCTGTATTTTTATTTGAGACAAAATCCCTTCATTCAGCTGTGATCTGCTGGTATTATCAAGCAAGAAAGAAGCTCTTCCACTGAAATTGAATGCAGAGAAAGTTTGCTCAGGGAATCATGTAGTAGAAGGTTTAAGTGCTTTATTATGTAGATACTTAAAGCTGGAATAGATGGGGGGTTTTGATACAGAGACAGGAAACTGCAAATCATTTATCCAGTAAAGTACTTTAATGAGCGTCGACTGCCCTCAAAGGAGTAGATGCCAGGGAAGAAGGGAAAACAGAATAACGAGTAGTGCTGGAAAGGAGAAGGAAATTTGCCGTGAGCAGAGACAGAGCGATGCTCTAGGACCTGCCAAAAGGAAAGCGCTGCCGGTTACCCTGGGTGCACCCCAGCCAGACTGACCTGCACCGATCTCGGGTGCGATCGACTTTCCTTTCCCTGTGAATAGGTAAAGGATTTGTGGAAGGGAGGAGCTGATACTATTTTCACATGCCGTTAGAATGTGAAAATACAAATGTCTTCACCTCTTTACAGAGAAAATGGGACTTCTTTATCTACTGAGTGGTACCCACTGCCTTCTGCTCTGGGCGTTAGGAGACTGTGTCACCCACAATTTGCAAACGCCCCTGTATCTTCTCTCCTAAGAGTTGAGGTTTTTGGGAAAAGGCTGTCTCTGTGCATTCCTGTCCCCGCTTCTCCCCAGAACACAGGAGACTGAACAGGGCACAAGTTTGGAGAGGAGAAGCCCTGTTGCGGCTTGCTGTGTTCACCGTGAGGTCTCCACGTACCGACCCGAAGGAGCTACATGGGCACGGGCAAAAGCCCTGGCAAGGCAGGCTCCTGCCGCCCACCTGCTCTCAGCACTACTGAGGTTTTGCTTTTCCTGCCTCTCACTTGAATTTCATAGTGAGTTGCCCATTTCCTTTGGGAGCATCCATGGACCTGGGCAGGGGACATGAGGAGTGCACTTAGGGGACATTCACATGGTTGTTTGCAGGCAGATGCTGGCAAGTGCTGCCTGCGCTCTGCCAGCGTGAGGTTGCATGACTTTCTCAACATGATGCCAAGTGCAAATTAACACACCCGGCCTTTTAGCAGAGTTCATTATTTTGGGCTTGGCATCACGCTCCCCAGAAGGATGCCCAAAGCTCTGTTTGGCCCAGAGCTGCATTTACAGCAGTAGACAGTGGCAGGAGCTGCTGGAGACGTGTAAGAAAAGAGGTATGCTGGGAGCCGTCCTTGCCTTGGTTTGCCTTCCCTCTATCAGCAGTTTGGGACTATATATCCCCTATACACCCCCAGTCTCACAGCTGGCTTTGTGCCTGCTCAGGCTGGGGGCAGGCAGAGCGGACTGCTCTGTGAGGGTAGCATGGAGATGCCACATTCACAGTACCCTTAAGCATCCATGTGAAGTCACCAAAGTTACCAGCTGATGACATTCCTTTTTAGGTCAAAACAGATCTGTCTTCTGACCTTGAATTCATTAAGACAGTTTCCAGACTTTATTTGTATATAAATTTGTTTCCTTAGAGAGTTCAGGAGGGTTAAACGGATGGACTGCAGTAAAGCTTGCATTGTTGGCAGGCATGGGAATACTAGTGCATCCAGTTTGCTCACCCGTGGATTGTCATTTCTAATTCCATGGAGTCAGAAATAAATAAATAATCGGAGTAGAAGAATCTGTCCAGAAGAGAGAGGCTTTAGACCATGGAGAAGTCACCCAGAGGGGTTCTGAAATCCACATGGGAAAGCATTTAAAACTGTAGGTGCTGGGGGAAGAGGGAGGAGGTAAAATGACTTTGAGCTTTTTTCTTTTTTTTTTTTTTTTAAATTCTGTAAGTTTGAAATCATCACTGGTCTGATGGGAGGTGATGGCTGAATGTCTGAGGGAGGAAATCAATCCCTCCTTGACACAGAAAGGAAACAAATTGGAAAGATATTCAACAGCAGGTGGAAATGTGTACTAAACTGGTTTTTCTTTTAGGGTGACCGAGGGTTTGATGGCTTGGCTGGTTTGCCTGGTGAGAAGGGAAATAGAGTAAGTTATCTTCCACTTGTCTTCTGGCCGTGGTCTGTAACGAAACCTTGGCAGGAGGAGGTGGCTGGGAGGTGCTGGGCGGAGGGCAGCTATTGCTGGGGATGAGCCGCAATGGTGCAATTAGGATAGGATGAGCGTGTCCTGTAAGAGCGTGAGGGGTGTCACAGCATGCCTCTCAGGCACAGCATTCACATCCCGGGAAGTTGCAAGATCCTTCTGAGGCTGCTTGAAATTGGAAAGGGGAAAAAAAAAAAAGCCTTAATAAAATGCAGACTGAAAAATAAAGCAAGAAGCAAAACACTGCTTTTAGACAGTGCAGTTGTGGATGGAAATTGCCAAAAATTATAATGAGATTCTTCTCTTTGCTGTATAATTAAACAATGAGAAAAAAATGTAAGAAGCCGGTTATTTTGGCAGGCTGTTCGTGCCTTCCCTCCCTAGAGAGTGCAGCCATTGCTTTATAAAGCAAGGGAGTGTTTGAACAGCGGAGATTGTGTCGTGATTACAAGCTACACAGGAAAGGGAAGACAGCGCCTGAGAGAGATGCTTAATCAGCCAGAAATGGAATAGCATGCCTTTGGTAAAGCAATAACTGCGTGCAGAGCATGAGTCCCTCTCCTGAAGGAGCTACCATGGTTCCCAGACCCCTGCCAAAGTGTCACTGGTAAATCCCATGAGCTCTAGCTCCTGGAGGACATTAGTCTGTCAGTGCTGGAGCCCACGTGTGGCCCTGAGCAGGTAAAGAAGGGCTGCTGCTTCAAAGAGCACAGGGAGACTGGGACCATGAGGGTATGAGTGCCTTCAGCACATGGCACAGACAGAAAAGTCAAGCCTGTTGCTTGGTTTCTCAACGTTACCCAATGTTTTCTATTGCCAGAGCATCTATGCCTTCTCTGAAGCTCTTCTGTTGTTTCTTTATAGGGTGAGCCAGGCCCCCATGGACCCCCAGGGGCGCCCGGAGAGGATGGGGAGAGGGTAAGTCTGTCTCTGGATTCAGCAGACCTTTGAATTCATGACTAACTCCTGTAAACAAGAAGCAGATGCAATATCAACCAGAGACGTGGCAAGAGCAGCCAGCACCAGCCTGTTGTTCGCCGCTGGTTGGCAGCGGCAGCACCCTGTCCTCGTGTCCTGGGGGTGCTGTGGGTGGCCGTGGCGAGAGGGAAGCAGAGCAAGGGGATGGGACTAAAAGTGAAAAGAATTTGTTTCTGGTCAGAAAACTCAGGGTTTGTTAATTACAAAAAATAATAACAGAAGAAAAATGTTCATCCTCTAGGGGTGCAAACTATCGCTTCTGATTTTTCTAAGATCCAGCAAATTGCAGCAAGACTGGGGGAATAAAAATTTCAGACAGATGCAGGAATCAAAGATTAAATTGTTCACTTCTCCTTCCACGCTGTTTAGTCAACAGTCAAAAGCCTTTAGCAAAGCTCAAACTAAGCGATTACAGGTCTAGAAGGGCTGATTTAAGAGGAGAGATTGAAAATGCTGAATCTATAACTGTGAGGAGTGTGTGGTTTAATCGGAGCAGTGAATATGGATTTCCCAGGCTCTAATCATAGAAGGGTTTGGGTCAGAAGGGACCTTTCAAGGCCATCTAGTCCAAACCCTTGTGTGCGCAGGGACGTCTTCAACTAGAGCAGGTTGCTCAGAGCCCCGTCCAACCTGACCTTGAATGTTTCCACGGATGGGGCATCCACCACCTCTCTGGGCAACCTGGGCCAGGGTTTCACCACCCTCGTGAAACATTTCTTCCTTCTATCTAGTCTGAATCTGCTCTCTTTTAGTTTAAAACCATTATCCCTTGTCCTATCGCAACAGGCTCTGCTAAAAAGTTTGTCCCCACCTTTCTTATAAGCCCTCTTTAAGTATTGAAAGGCCAATCCCCCTCCAAGATGTTGTTTCCACCCTTGGCTATTTGTTTCTTCTGTGGAGCACAGATAATAACACCTCCCTCACCATGAGGTTGCGAGGATTGATTAGTTGCAACTGTAAAGTGCTTTGAAGTTGAAAATACCAAACCTGTGTCTTGCAAGGGAAGAAGTGGTGTCTGGAGAACTTTAATTCTAGAGAGAAAGAAACAATTCGAGGTATGCAGGGAGAGAAGCTCAAAGCACGTAACTGGGGAGGATGAATTTTATCAGCAGAAGAGGGGGGTTTACCAGGGCCACCAGCTGGGATTGATTTCCTGAGGGACCCTTAGGTTTTGGGTGATTTAAAAGCAACTCAGAGGAAGCACCGTCTAATACTCCTGATCGGTGGGGCATCAGCAGGAGATGGGAGTGGAGGGGTGGGCAGTTACCTCTCTGCTGCCTCTGGTTTATCTGAGAAGCCCGGGGGTTAATTTGGCTAAATCATGTTCCCAAGGTGGAGCTCCCATACTGGCTGCCCATTCAGTTTGCTACTAAATCTTGCAGTTATTGACTCACGTGCCCTGAGTTGTTTCTACAATATCTTGTCTATTAGCAAAATCCATCTTTATAAACATCTACGTGAATTATGAAGTATCCCTACAGCACTTATAATCCTCGTTAAATTCTGCACACGCAGTATTAGTCTCCAGGCTTATGAGGTCTTCCTTATGTATGGCCACCCTTTTATTACTCCAGGGAAGCTGGTTTTCTGTGTGATTATTATCTAAAAAGAATGAAACACCTGTGATGTGACTGAAATATAACTGGCTTGTTCTGTCTCTTTTGCTGCTTCTCTCTGTGTCTTTGCTGCTGCGCAGGGAGATGATGGAGAAGTTGGACCCAGAGGCCTACCTGGAGAACCTGTGAGTATCTCCTCCTTTGGCTTGACGTAGAGCAGCGCTACTTTGATCAAAGTCTTGATATGCTAACAATGTTTTTAGGGGTCCCATGGGGCAACTCTTCTGGTGCTAAGCAAGACCCCTGAGGTCCTGCAAGGACTGAGCTTCTCTTGCTTGAAGACCCATGTGAACGGTTTAGAGTATCTGTGCTGTAACAACTGTTTTGCTTTTTTTTCACTAAAATGTTTACCAAGAAGAGGAGATGCTTTCTGGTGTTTTTGTTTGATTGGTTTTGTGTGTTTGGTTTTTTTAAGTGAGCAAAATTCTCATTGATTTTGTTTGTATAATTGTAAATGTAAAGCTTAGCTTAGATTGGTCTCATAACTTTCCTGCATGTATACTTCTTCCTGATGTGTTATTTAGGATTCAGGTAAGTAGGCTGGAGTAGAAATTATGGATGGTAAACATATATGTGAAATACAGTTTTTGTGACTGTTCATAGCAAATTCCAGTGAGGAATGGTTTTGTCTGCTATTGCATGGCAATGGCAGCCATTAGCCATGCAGTTCCCTTGCTTAGTTTTGTGCGGTGTGAGTGATCCCCTTTAAATCTCAGAAAGGGGCAGGATTGAGCTCAAGAGGACTTTTGCCCTGACTTCTGTGGGGTCAATATTCTGTTCACAGTGCACGAAACTTCATAAATCTACAGAGTCTGTCAATGTTTGCACCTCCACATGCTGCTAACACTGGAGGAGCTGAACAGGGCTAGCAAAGGAGGGAGTTCCTAGTATCGATAAGGTTAAAAGGAGATGCTAGTGGTGTTGAAGAAAAATTTCCTGCCCAACCCAAAGAAATACTTTCAGGGAGTATCCCACCAAAAAGAAACTATCGGATTGTCAATTTGAGACTCTGAAAGCATTTTTTTCCCCGATATTTTTTACTTTATTGGCAGCTCTGCTTCTGGCTCTCTGTAGATTTTTGTGTGTAGTACAGTTGTTGGCTGCTTATTTAATCCAAAATGCATTTCCTTTGTTATGAAAAGAACATTAACTATCTAACATTTACCATCAGCTTTGCTTTCAAGATGTCTTATTTTATTGGTCTAAGGCCCAGCGTGGTGGCCTGAGAGTAATTGATGAGAACTGTTGGACACACTTCATGTGAGAAAAGGAAGGGTTGGCATTTACGGACTCACTGGAACTAAATTATAGACGAGATGTCTGATTAACTTCTGAGAAAGATTAATCAACCCAGCTATCTCCTTAGCACATGTCTAAGCAATAACTTATGGGTTATTAACTTCTTAAAAACGTTTATGTGCTCAGGTAACACAGTAACAGAAGAGGAATTTAAATGATGATAATGCATGCAGGAAAGTTTATTTCAGCAACACGAGTAAAAATATCTGTGATGGCCAGAGTAAAGGTTTAAATTGCATTACAGGAAACTTTTTGTCATAAATACGTACACCCTAAATCTGTATGTTTGCCTTTTTCTCTGCGCTGAGCCAAAAGAGGGTCTTTCCAAATTTAGTGATAACTGAGACTAGTGGTGGGACTTCAGAATTTGTTCCTGTTCATCCTGGTCCATTTTCTTTTGGTTCCCGTTGCCAGTTGGTACAAGTAGAGTTTCTGCTCTGCTGGGGCTCAGTGTGCAAAACTTTAGCCCGTGAAGGTCTCCGGTGGCTGGGACAGACCGCTTGGTTGATACATTCAGTTTTTGCTGCAAACTGCATTTTTTTTCAGGATGAAAATCCCCGCAGTCTCCAAGATCAGACGCTTTCTTAAGGTCTCCTATTTTATCCTGTAACATTTCATTTTAATTCCTCTGTCCTCTCTGTATCATAAAAAGGGATGTATAATATTTGGGCAGACAGATAAAACTGCCCATCAATCAAGAACAATTTTTCTCTGTGACAGTGAACGAGCACCATCCTTGTAAATACCCAGTGTTCCCCTATAGTCCCTAATTTAAGAAAGGGCCTGTGTTTAAAAGGTGAGCTTTCAGATCTGCAGCTGTAGTGCACACAAGATCCCTTTCCTTTCAATACCAACCCAGCTGAAGGCTCAACGTGGAGGAGGTGCCAGGGCGTGATTTGCAAAGCTTCCTATTGAATGAATACCGTTCTCCTGCCATGTCTGGGCTTATTCAATGTGATGCTCCAATCCTACCAATTTCCCTGAAGATAATGAGAGGTTAAATCTGGTGAGAAAGCTAGAAATGGAAAGAAAACACCATGATACCAGTAGTCCTGGCTGGATAAGGTTTAAGAACCAAATGCTTTTGAAAATGTACATTTATGCTGCAAGCTGAAAACCTTTTTCCAGCCTTGCTGAGCTGTATAGATTGTCAATGATAAAAATTAAATCTGGAGAGATTTTGAAATGCTAACCCTAATGATCCATTAGTGATATCAGGTCATTCTTCACAGTACTCCCCAGCTGAAATGACTTGGCTGCAAAGTGTTTTGCATCATTGTGTGCATTACAGGGTAATCCAAGAATATGATTAAATTAATAAAAAAATGTTGGTTTAAGTGGGCCTTCTTCCAATCCAAAGAATAAATGTCTGTGCCTGTATTATTTATCTTTAGAATTCAAGGATATGTGCACACAGGATTTCTCTTACCGGTTTGTAAACCAAGAAAGATGCTGTTGCTGCAAAACCAGCAAGGTCATTGCCGTGCCAGCCCTGACGCTTCCCCAGGCACGAGCTCACCCCCATCCATGCTCACGGCAGCATGGGGGGCACTGGGAACGCTAACCCTGTTTGTTTCACCCAACAGGGACCCCGAGGACTGCTGGGACCGAAGGGGCCACCCGGACCCCCGGGGCCACCGGTGAGTTCCTGGGGCTGCTGCCCTCAGGCAGTCAGCTGAGCTTTCCAGGCAGAATACCCTGTCTCCATTAACCATTCAAGCAGATAATACAGCTGCATAATTTTATACATCTGTGCAACAAAAAGAAGTGGTGGTCAAAAAAAGTTATGGCTCAAGGTCCATATTCTCCCCCATTTCAATGGTGCCACATCCATTTACATCAGCTCAAGATTTGGCCCACCTAAGTAAATATTAATGCCTCGCTTGGGCTGAAAGGGAAGAATGAGAGTTATTAACACAGTGGCTTTGCTATTAACTTTTGCCTGAGGGCTGGTGAGACTTTAAAGCAGTTTGTTCATATTTTGAGCGAAAGCCGAGGAAAGAACGTGCTGTTTTTTATTCGGGAGACAGTCACCTTATCTGTCGTGCGCTGCTGGAAGTGCTGATGCAGGGGCTTTCTCCATAAATCACTGCAGCTCGGTGAAGTCCCGGAACTTAAAAACCAACCCCAGAGCTAAAGGGGTCAGCATTTAACGGTGAGCGTTGCGAAGCCCTTAACCCTTCCTGGGGCGTGAAGACATCTTCACTTTGAGCTCCAAATTTAACGAGCGTTCAGGATCCTCTCCAAAACTGTCTCATATTGCACGAGCGTACCATTACACCTAAAGAAGTTGCCCCACCAGAGCAAAATGGTGGTGGGGGAACCCCAAGCGAGACATCTCCAGTTGACCATGTACCATGTTACCCCCTTGCTGAAGATGCTCAGGGTGTATTTGACCCCAGTTGCCTTTTGCGATCAAAGCCTCATTTTGGCACAAGGCAGCGTGGCCTCGTTGGCTTCACCCACTGCCTTGGTGAATGATGCATTCATGTCCTGAGCAAGGTTTTTTTGGTCTGGTTGTTACTTTCCATTTGGTACTACACTCCTGCTCGCTGTTGGAGGAGATCAGCTGCAATTCGTAGCTAGGATTTGCTCAACCTGGCACTGATTCTGCCCCGCAGGCAGGTTAAACCAGTGGAGAAAACACCAAAATGATTTCTCAAGGTGTAAATGGATTCGTGGAATTGGCTGCTTTACCAAACACCTTTAGAAAATTGTTCCCTTTCCACATGGTCTAAAGGGCTTCCTGATGTTTTGTTATTTTTATGGCAATTTCTCTGCTTTTGTGGTGCAAAATAACGAGGTATTTTCTTAGTCCTGTGTTTTAAATCCTTTCTCAGGGTGTGGCTGGTATGGACGGACAAACAGGTCCCAAGGGGAATGTGGTAAGTTTTTACTGCAAATTTCACAGACAGTTCACATGTTACATAGAGAAAAATGTAAAATGTACTCTATTAAATTTGATTTGCTAATTGCTTTTTAGCCTGGTCTAGATTCCTGTCAGAACCTGTGAAAACCACAGAGGGTATCTTCCTACAGCAAATGGATGTTAATTTATTGTAATTTCTGATGGAATTACATGTTATTTCCCCATGAAAGATCAAACATTTTCATTGAGATGTGTGTTGTTCTAATGAATATCAAAATATAGTAATTCAACTGAGGGGGAAGAAGAAAAACCTTTATGTGCCTCATACTTTGTACTAATCAGATGAAATGGACTCCCTGCAGAAGAGCCAGTGCAAAGCCAGGTTGTGTTAAAGCCCAGCTCAGCTCATTTGGGCTGCGTGTCCATGCAGAGAAGTGAGTGTGCGCTGAAGTAAATTTATTCCTCCCTATCCCACCATGGAGAGAAGCTGTTTCCCTTTCCCAGGAGCTCTCGGGTACCAGCGGAGGGTTAGAGAGGGTGTCGAGATGCTGCGAGAGGGTGCGGGGCTGCGCGGGGGCAGGAGCCACGGTGCCTGAGGAAGCACCGGCTCCGCGCTTGCCTTTGCTGCCTTCAGCTCTGCCCTTGTCTCCTCACAGGGTCCTCAAGGTGAGCCAGGTCCCCCAGGACAGCAGGGTAACCCAGGTGCTCAGGTAAGAGGAAAACTCCTTTTCAGTGGGTAGGAAAAAGGAATGATAATTTTGAATAAGCTTCAAATGCCCTGCCAGAGACAAGACCAGCAATATGGAGACTTGCTGGGAATTTGCTTGACGATACATGGCTGGCCCAAAATCTTCCTGAAAATGCTCTCAGTTTCAGATCCCCCTGGTTCTCACCTGGCTTTTGCTGCTGGGATGCACAGCCAAACCCAGGTCCAAGCAGTGTCTTCGGCCGAGCCGCATCTTGTGGCTCATGTCTGATTTTTAGCATCCCACGGTCCAGTTGCTCTGGAGCCAGATGAGTAATACAGATGTCCAAGCCTTGCTTTCAGCCTTCTCCACGGCTCTCAGCAAGCCTTTCTCCTCAGAGCATCTCTGTTTCCATCCTGGGGATGAGCCTGGCTGCACACGGCAGATCGGTGCAGCTCTCTAGAAGAGGCATGCCATGCAAAAATGAAATTTTTTCGTCTCTCACAAGACATTTTGAGAATGAATGGACCTGGGGAAATCCCCAGCCATCACAGGCACTAGAATGATGCTCAGCTGAGGCACTGCCAAAATGCATTTGGAAGGAATAACTTGTTCCTTAATGACTCTAGGTTTTTTTTTCCTTTCACAGGGTCTTCCAGGTCCACAAGGCGCGATTGGTCCCCCAGGAGAGAAAGTACGTTTAAATACTGCAGCTCTGACTTGAGACAACTGTTTCCATTAATATGGATTTGCTACTTCAGCTGCTCCTTTGCCCCATATGCAACATCTGTTTGCAGCCATGTCTATGAAAGTCTAATGTGTCCCATTCCAGACAGAAGAGAGACAAGAAAACATGGTTTACCTCTAATTCATAATATTTGCATTCATTTCCCATCTTAAGAGAAACATTTTGAAGGCATCCTATGGTAAAACATTAGGAGAAGCCTGAAAATTGTCTCTTTCTGTGGGCTAAATGCCTGGAAGTCTGAGCGGCATGGTAATGGGAAGAGCCCGTGGATTTGGCTGGCTCAGCTGAGATCCCCTCCCTTTGCCTCCTCCCTGCCTGCGCCAGCTCGCTCTGACTTTCCACTGCTGTTGATGTGGGGTAGGTGCTGGCCGTGGTTCCCCCAGGCAGCCCTGGGACCGTCGGGATTTAAACAAGGCGAATTGTTTTGCGTACAGAGCAGCAATTCTCTGGCTGTTTGCTCAGCTCCCGTTGGGTCGGGACGCGGCGTGTGCGCCGGGAGAGATCCCCTGTTTGTGTTGGCAGTGGGAGGTGGACTCAAAATTATTGATAATTCTCCTGCGAAGGAGCATATTAGCAGTTCTGCCAGATAAAGGGCTCTTGGGCTTCAGTGCTGAGTCACACACTCAGAACAGCAGTGGCACTCCTCGGTTGTGTGAAGTCACAGGGCTGCTTAATTAAAAAGGTAATCATTGAATGGTGTTAAAGCAGCAAGAACAGTCAATGGAGGCAGCTCCGCGCTTCCTTTGCCAGTTAATCGCCTTGCCATTTGTCACCAAAAAATAGGCATTTCTTGGTCCAGTGAGCCCTATGGTTTGATGTCCTCCAACTTGTGCTTATACACGTGAGCAGCATTGTGCCTTTTGCAGGACAGCAGCTTGATGCCTTAGGCCCTGGTGTCTCCTGCTGAGCCCTTGTTGCCGTATCGCATCTGTGTGAGGTGCTGGCACTAATGCTGCAGCATCCCAGGATGCAGAAATAAGCAGACTCCTGCAAGTCACGGCAGCTTTTCCAACAGACTTACCTCTATGCAGACTTTTGCAGCTAGGAAAAGAAAGAAATGTGTCTGAAAAGTCCCTTCCTGCAATGCTCTGGAGACTCTGACCATTGCCGCTGTTGTTTTTCTGTTTGTTTTTAGGGGCCGCTGGGCAAACCTGGTCTTCCTGGCATGCCTGGTGCAGATGGTCCTCCGGTAAGTTGTCTTTTCCCAGGTTTCTGCTTGGTGCCTGATTCTGCACCCATCCACCCTGGGGTGCACCATGGGCTTCTGAAGCATGTGAACCTGCAAGGTCAGGCTCACCCTGCCCATGTTTTGGCTGGGTTGAAGGTTTTGAGTTTCAGAAGCCCTGGCCCTGCTCCAAGCTTTGCTCAGCACAGCAGTAGGTACTTCTCACTTCTTTTTTTCCTTCCTTCCTTCTATTTCTCCTCTCTGGTTTTACGTCGGTTGGCAGTTCACCGAGGTAGGGATGGTCTCCTGCACGTGTGGTTATGCGTACCGTGCCACTGGCACGGGGTGGTCCTCATCTGGCTTGGGGCTGCTGGGCACTGCTGCAGAACAGTGATAAGAACAGGTTGAAATTGCATGTCAGTGTTGTATTCTTGCAGCTGCCTCCTAATCCTACTTTAAACATCATTTGCTCCTTGCTCTGGAAATTGCTCTTAAAAATCTTTGGCCTTTAAACCTGATCTCATTTTTACACACCTCAGAGGCACCTGGTTTTAAGAGTGACAAATGTAAAATAGTTACATTCCACTAATGCAAATGCAGAGCATGGGAAAAAAAAAAAAAAAATTACATTTCCCAGCCTGGGATTCTCATTGCTACGGAGGGCATTTTGAACATTCGTACAAGTATTAGCTGAGTCAACAGAGCAGCTAAAGTGAAGCCTGGAACATCTCTAAGTCTGTAGCTTTCGATGTGAAATTCCTACAGCAGCCTCCAGGGAAGTTCAGCTGGAGAAGATGCCAGGTCTATTTTTATGCAGACTGAAGGCTGTCTAATACCTGCAAAGCTGAGCATGTGTGGGTCTGCATGGACACAGGTCCTTGGCCACGGGTAGCCATGTAGTTTACAGATACTTTGTAGGTTTGTAAGCATATGGGTTGCTCTTTCTAAGGACAAAACCACACCTGTGTTCTCCTTACAGAAATTGCTCTTAGAAGACATTTGAAAATCCCTGAGGGCCTGAAGCATTTTGCTGCAAAAGCCAACAAAGTTGCTCATCAATTTTTGATCCTAGTAGCAGTAATGGAGATGGGCATTTTGAAAGTGGTGATGATTTAGTGTAGAGTGTGGACAAGGGCTTTTGAAATCTTGCTGCACTTCCATTTTGGCTCCCCTGGGGTGCAGGGAGATATCAGGAGCTGAAGGCAAGCATGGTTAGATGACACCCTTTGTGCACTGATGCTCTTGGTGCTATTTTAACTTACAGGACAAATTCAGATTGCATTTTCTCCTATGTTTTGTTGATGTATAAATGACGGCTGTCATTTTGTTTCTTGATTAAACCACCGTGTTTTATGAAATCCAGCTTGTCTGACATTCCTGTTCTGAAGACTGATGATGGAAAATAGTCCTATGATTTTACTTGTTATATTGCTAGAAAGTCTTTGGTGTATTTAGAAGGGAGTTCATAAGTAAAGAAACCATTGAGTGCAGAAGGTCTTGGTGGCTTAGAGCAGCTGGATGTGCTCTCATCATCTTCATAAAAGAAAAGGTCCCTGGGTGTGCAGTGAGTGCCCTCATGGAGGGCTTATTGCTTTTGTACACACATTGCTAACCAAAGACTCATCGTCCATCCTGGCTCCATTTTGGTTCCAACAGTAGGAAAATCAACACTAAAAACTACTTCCATGGATTTCCCCTGTTTCTCACTAATCCATAAGTGACTATCTATCACTAAGCTATACCTGAGGCAATTCACACTTTTGTTTTCTACTGACTGCAATCCTAGCAAAAGGCTTCTAAAGGCTATGAATGAGAATGTGTTGGAAACTCTTGAATGCTGAGTTATTCAGCATCAAATCCCAAGAGGAATGCTGGCCAGTGTCCAGCCAGACGGCGTCTAACAGGGATGCAGGTTAGCTGAGCATTTGTCATGAGATCTTGTAATGGTCTCTAGGAATTAGGAAACTAATGAGGGGGTCTGGGCATCTTGTGACCTTCACAAGTTTGCTAACACACGGAGTTAATTTCATCTGTTTTCCTATCTGCAAAATTTATATGCTGCTTGCTGCTGAACTCACTGAGGTGTTCTAATACATGAAAAATATTGCAAAATGGTTTGTGTTTCTCTGCTGAGAGGTGGTGAAGAGTAAAAGTGTAAAATAGCCAGGTAGAATACTACCAAGGACCCAAAAGCAGCTCTCTTCCTTTTGGGGAAAGCTTGCTCTTGCAAGTTGGCTTCAGGGGGGCTATTTGTATCAGTAAGAGCTTCCTGGAGAGCAACTGTTCTCTTACAAATAAATCATAGCTGCCTGAGTGAGCTTGTCTACTGAAGCATTAGATGTGCATTAAACCCATTTCCCTCTTTTCTTTGTCTCTTTTACTAATAGGGTCATCCTGGCAAGGAGGGTCCTCCTGGAGAGAAGGGCAGTCAGGTAGGTGTCAACAAGATCCTCATCACTGCTAAGGGGAAGGTCACAGTAGGTGGATGGAGACAGATCTCCATGGAGCTCTGGGGATGGCCGGGCAGCCAGGGGATGTGGGTCAGTGGAGGTGTCAAGAAGCAAACCCTGTTGAAATTTGAAAGCTGAGCCCAGCTTTCATCTGCTTGGGAGTCTCTTCTGGTGCTTGGGCTGTTTTTTTCTCAACTCCTCCCAGCTTTCCTGGCAAGCAGCGCTCCATAGCCCAGTGGACATGAAAACAGACTGTGAAGGGAAGCGTTCTCTTTATCTGACACAAATAAATATCCTTTGTGGCATAGAGAATGCAGAAAATAACTCTTTTTGTATTCTTGATCTTCCTTTTTCTTCCCTTCCCCCTCAAAGTCCCTCTTTAACAATATATTTGAGAATATTGCTGGAGGCTAGAGTCCTTGAATTATACAGTCATCCGTCTGTCTGGGAGATTTACCATCTGCATTTCCACTGTGTCCCATTCAGTTGAAAAACATTACATTTGTCAGAAGTCTTTGATTAGACTGCAGTCCAGTTTGATGGACGTCCACTTGAGCCTTGCTTGGGTGCTGCACGGAGCATAGCCCATGGCCGCAGCCGTTTGTCCCACTGGCATCGCACGAGGCCAAGAATTCATATGTTGGCCTCTGCAGAATATAAGAAGCCAATAAGGGTTTGTGCCAGTGCTCCCTGTGCTGGGAGACGTTTAGCAAACGTCAGGGAGGTGATCTCAGAGCAGCACTGGTGCTGTGGGTCTCCTCCAGCCGACACTCGTGCGAGGTCTGGCGTGCTGGTGGACCGGTCGGCTCCGTCTGGCTGTCAGACTGGAAAAAAATTGTCCATCTCAGGCTGGGAGAAGTGGAGGCATATTTGTGTAGTTAGGGAATTGAGCAAAATAAAAGTCAACTGGAGTCATGATTTATTTGCAGGTAAAAGACAGCGTGGCAGCGAGGGTGGGAAGGAGAGTTTTTGCAGGGTGCATGTCGGGTGCTGTGTCTAGCGCAGTTCATGGTGTCCCTGGGGATTTGCAGCTTTCAGTGCCAGAAAGGACTTTTGTGAACATCTCCCCTCCCACATAGCTGAGACCACAGGACATCACCCCAAGGCTTGTGCCTCAAGCAATAACTCCTCTCTGTGATCATCGTCATCACAAGCTCTTCTGCATTACTGCAAAACCAGGATGGTTTGGAAGGGGGGAGACAGCAGAACATGTTCTTCCTCAGAGAACTTGTTCTTTTCTTTAATGCAAAACACAAATCATCAGCCTTATGTATAAATCCCCTTTCTAACAAGTTGTTGCTATCCTGACTCTTCTCGTTCTCCTTTCCTGTTGTATGGATCTTCACTCTTGGCCCAGTGCACCTGCTTGGGGTGATGTTCCTGTAGCTCTGTGCTATTTTTGAGCTATTTTCAGCTGGCCACTGCCATTTCCACCCGGTCTGAAGCAACTGGATGCTGGAATATTTGTTTTCCACACACCCTCCTTACTACTGAACCTTTGTGTTGATTTTTGTTGATTTTTTTTTTGTTTGTTTGAATGTTTTTCACCACAGGGTCCACCAGGTCCTCAGGGCCCCATCGGTTATCCAGGACCACGCGGAGTCAAGGTAAGGAGGATGCAGAAACAGCATCCATGGTGTTGCTTGTTCAACTCAATTTCTCTGGCTTGTGCTGGAGGCGGACACTGCCAGTGGGCATAGATGCCCTACCAGGGCACTTAGGGCCACCTCAGTGACCAACTGTATTTATCACTTGAGCAAGCCTTGGTCCAGCATCTTCTCTCAGGCCACGAGGATTACAAGCCCCCTGCTCTCCAGTAACCCCTCCTAGCGTTGTTCAGCGCTTTGGAGAGATTTCTCTCTTAATTCTTCATGAGCATGGCTGAGTCCCATTCCAATTGTTTCCAGTTTACAACCAAAGTAAATCTCAGCCAGAATGTGAAGACTTTAAACAAGGCTTGTTAATAAAACAAAATATCCTATTACTAAAACAAAGCAAGCTTTTCATGCTCCTGATCCAAAACCTTGTTAGATGAAGCTTGTGCATCTCAGCAATGTGTTTTTTCACTAGATTGAATTCCAGCTCTTTCCTTGCTCCTGCTGCCTGCAGTGCTTGCACGCTGATAAGGCGGCAGTGGGTATTTTTTCCTCCTTCAGCTGCTATGCCCATCAAGATGTATTAGTTCAGGTGCAGATGCATCCTGCATCCCAAAGGTCCAATGAATCTGCAGGGATCTGTGCTAGCAGATACAAGCACAGCTTGGGGACTGGCTATAGGTGAAGTTAAGCCCTCTTAAACCCCCTTGTATATTTTTTCAATAGCAGAACCCCATTTGCTGTTCTGCCTTCAAAATTTAAGCTGGATGTATTTAGCCAAAGCAAGCTTACAGCTCATTTCTTGCAAGGCTGCAGATTGAGACTAAGTGGTCAATTAGGGAGTAGTTTGCTGTTGTGTTTGCTGCTAAAGTGGAACTGTTCCACATTAGAAACATCTAGAGAAAGTGTGTCACACACCAGACCTGTAGCATGTACCAAGAAGGTTTTGCTTCCTACAAGCAGCGTTCTATTAACTGCATGAGCCTCCAGTTCAGGGAAAAAAATGCATCTCATTGGGTTTGCCGCTATAAGTAACTTTTAGATCTTTCCTCGCTCACCAGAACCCTGTCCTGCTGCACAAATTTTGGTGTACTCTAATTAGACTTTCTCTTGACATGCTAAAGGGAAGAAAAAAGATTAAAATATGCCAAGCAAAATATTATTCTTCAAAAAAAAAAAAGCTTCTGTTTTTTATTGTAAGAGTTGCATTGTGCAGTACAGCTGGTGTAGATACCTGAGGGTGACTTTTTATCCCAAGAGGCAGGATAGATGGGAAGCGTGGGGCTCCAACAGGTTTGGGCTGGTGGCAAAGCAGGGGGCAGATCCTGACCACACTCAGCACCCCCAGGCTGAACACCGTGCCTTGGTGAAGCTTTGAAGGGCTTCTGCACAATGTCACAAATGCCCATGCCAGTCTTGTTACTTTTTTTTTTCCCCTCTTTTTGGTGGTTAAATGTATTTTTACAAAAATTGTGCATGTGCAGAGGTGAGCACCATGGTAAAAAAGAGCCAAGCTTAACTTTAGGGGGTGTTCCATGCTACAGAGCAGCATGGAAATCTCTGGCTATGTGCTCAGAGATTTTAAAATGGTTTCGCTTCCCAAGTGTCCGCGCACAGCTTGAGCACTGGTTTTTCCGTGAATACTCAAGTGAACTCAGAATGTTGGCAGGGCATTTGTGGAAATGTTCTTCTGGAAAATATACGCAGAAAAAACTTTTTATAGTGAATTTTATCCCTGGAAACATAATTCCTGGGCAGGGAATGGGCAGAGACCACCAACCCCACCAGCCAAATCAAATCCACAGAGGTCTGTGACTAAAGACACTCACTGCTGGCCCAAAATCCCGACATCAGTGGCTGATATTTGATTAGCAATATGTTTAGGAACATCACAGTTTGCAGAGATACCATTGTCAACATTGGAGGAAGCAAAAATCACCATGATTAATGACTCTTCACTCTTAAGCTTACCTATACCCTTGTAACATCTTGTTTTATCTCCTGCAAGGGAGCAGATGGCGTTCGTGGATTGAAAGGCACCAAAGGTGAAAAGGTGAGTTAAGACCATACATTTGGATTGATTTTCTACAGCCTCGGAGCATTTTTGCAGACACTTCCTGTGACATTTTCTTCTGCATGGGGATTTCTCTTAGACGAGCAGGGGCTGAGCACCCAAAGGCCTGGGAACCTCTTTATTTTTGGAGCGGGTGCAGACTGGGTGCCTGCTATGATGTTCTGCCATATCTTGCTTTGGATCTGGGAGTAACTGAGCCTCCATGGCATGCTCCGGTTTGGAGCTGTTTGCTGAGGCCAGCCATTACTGACAGCTCAGAGCCCAACGTCGGGATGATTTCCTCCTGAGAAAATTTGCAGGTTGAATGATTTAGCGAAGCTGAAGGGTTTCTGGTGTGTTATAGCTGGATAACAGTATATGGGATATGCTGCCCTGCCCAGTCATCAGAGCAGCTTGTGAAACCCAAGTCAATAAGAAAGTCAACACAATCTCTGCATGTCTCAAAGATGCAATCAGTTTATCCCAGAAGAAGAGCAGGAGGTGCAGTAAAATCTTGCCCGGTCCTGTAAACAGATGTGTGTTCCTTCATTCCTGCCCGCAGCAAAACCAGCAGTTTTAGCTAGGGAACCCTGGCAGGCACCTTCCAAACTCTAAAAGTCTTTCTGGGAACTGTGACTTCATTGCCTATGGGAGATTTGCTGTAGGATGAAATATATTATTGATTTGAGCTCTGTAATTAAACCTTCTTGGCTGAAAGAAGTATTGCCACTGTCCTAGAGGTTGCCTTGAAGCATGGTGTAAAACATCCTCCATGAAAATAAAACCAGTTGTACTTCAGAAATAATTGGTTCCCAGTACTGGCAAGGTGGTGTTACTCGCATTGAGACAGATTTGTGATCTTGACTTGCAGCCAGGACGGGATGTAGGGAATACTTGCTGTGATCTCTTGGGGACCTTGGCCGTCGCAGCCTGGTTGGGTTTCCATGCATGTTTGTGCACACCAAAGACTTACAGAGCCAGTGCGATGGGCAGTCGGGGACCTAATTTTGTCCCCTCCTGGTAGGGGCTATACAGTGAGGCTAAAGAAGCCTTTTTTCCATCTATACACCTTGTCTGTTTTTTCCCTCTCCATTATTTAGGGAGAAGATGGTTTCCCTGGCTTTAAAGGTGATATGGGCATCAAAGGAGACCGGGTAAGAGTCTATGACTGATGTGATCTTGTAGTGCTTTGCCTTTCAAGCCCGTGTGGTGTTATGCAAACGCAAATCAGGGAGAGACACTCTTGTCAGAGTCCTTCTGGCACGTCTGATCTCGAGACAGAAACTCAGGAATTTCATGTTCGTATCAAGCACAGCAGTTGTAAATCCCTAAATTTGCTAGTCCCACCTTGAAGGTAAAATAAAACTGAGTGATAATAGAGGGCCTTGTCTTTCTGCTTTGGTTGCTAGGAATACTGTGTGATCCAGCTGTATCATATATTTATTTCCAGTATCTCTTTTCCCCTGTAATATTGTATCTAGCGTCTGATAGGCATCTTTATTTGCTGAGCCTAACGTGCTTCCATACCATCAGTGTGAAGTGTAAAGCTACCAGGAGCACACTTCAGTAGAAACCGAAGCAGCGCTGTGAAAACTGCCCGGCGTGGAGTGTTATATTAGACTCGTATCTGCAGGAGCAGGGCACATTGCCTGGTCACAAAAGCTTTTAAAATCAGTGGAACTCACAGACCACCGGAAACCCCAGATCATGCTCGGAGGTGGGCAGCGGCTGCAGCCCATGGTGTGTCTGCCTGTCCTCCACGCCCAGCCTTTGGGGCAGGGGGCTGTCCTCGTCCCCTCTCCCAGTGATGCATCGCCTGGGGCTTGGTGTGTCTCCCTGAGCTCTGAAGCCCTCCCAGGGATCAAGAGAGCTCTGCTGTCATTCATCCCTGTGTTTAAAGGAAAAATGAATACCTTGTGTGAAGGCTTGTAAAAGTAGAAATCAAATCCTCCATTTCTCCTGGTGTTTAACTGTGTAACTGAATAGTTAAAATAATTGGAAAGTTCCCCAGCCCCCAGTTCTCACCAAGGAAGAAGGACCGAAGGTGGCATCTCAGGGAGGTGACTCCTGTCCTTGCCAAATGCAGACAGACTTGAGCTCCTTCAAACAAAGCTCACGACTCCAGTTCCCACCAGCAAGTTCTTTGTGCTTTGTGATGAGCAATGAAAGGACAAGGGGTACTCGAGATAAATCTACATCTACTCAGCTTCTGGTGAGCGAGAAGAAGGCTGCCTGTGTTCGCAGCCTGGAAGCGTCTCCTGTTACCCCGCTTGACAAAACGACAACTGTTGTTTTGTGTGCCGAAGCCTGCAGTGTCACAACAATTCACGTTAATAGCTTGGTCCGCCCGGCGCTCGGATTTCCTAATGATTTTCAGCACAAAAGCTCCAGCCCAGTCTTTCTTCTCCAGTTGCTCTATTCAGCCCTCAATTAAACGCTTCCCAGGGCCTGCTTGCACATCAAACTGGGATTTGGGAGCCGGGAGGGTGGGTAAAAGGGTGCGTTGCAATCAGAGCTACTGAAGGCTGTTTTGGCGGAGAGGCGCTGCGTGTAGATGCGATAATTGGGCCACAGGAAAAGATGGCTGTTGGAGGTAATGGCCAGACTGTGTGAATGAAAGCTGGGTGCTCTAACAATGCTCTGTAATTTACTCAGCGACAGTCTCGTCTGAGCCTCCTGGTGAAGACCAGTTTTCTCCAGGAGTTGTATTAGCAGCTCCATGGAGTATCTGACTGCAGCTGTGAGAGTATTACTGTCAGCAAACACGGGGTCTGGGGCCTACCTGCCTTGTAAATGCTTGTCTTGTGATTAACAGGGAGAAATTGGACCTCCTGGCCCCCGAGGTGAGGATGGTCCTGAAGGTCCCAAAGGTCGCTCTGGCCCCAATGGAGATCCTGGTCCTCTTGGTCCTGCTGGAGAGAAGGTGAGTCTCAAGGATGGAATTGCCCAGGGATGCCACTTTTCTTTGGGTGTCTCGGGTGGGTGGCTGAGGAAGTGCCTGGGGGAGGGGGCAGTTTGAGGGCAGAAGGGTGAAGAGGATCTGCAGGAGCTTTGTGTGAAGGCTGGCCTGAGTTGTTCAACACAAAGACCAGAGGAGACCCATAGCATTGGTTTTACTGCAGCGGTGTGACTTGAGCATGTGGAGACGTTGGTCTCTTTGGGGTTATCTGCTTGGGTACAATGGCTTGAAAAAAAGACCAGAGGAAAAAAAAATGGAGAAATTTAAAGTATCGTGGACTCCAGTTTATTTTCTAGGTGCATCCACTTGGAAACAAACAAACAAAAAAAAACCCCCAAAAAACAACTAAAGAAAAAAACCCCACAAACTAACCATTCCCCATGGGGTCCCCGACACGTTTACAGTGCTGACTCTGCATCAAACCCACTGGGCTTCCCTCAGGGAGGGCAGAGGATGATCACAGTGCCCTGACAGCTTTATTCCACCCATGTCATGTCTGCTTTGCTCTTGACTTCTCTGCACTTGGCATCTCCCCTTTCTCCTGGTGCAAACCTGGAGCTGCTCGCCAGGTCTCTCTTGCCTGCGCTGACATGCTTCTCTTTGTGTTTCAGGGAAAACTCGGCGTGCCAGGACTGCCCGGCTACCCAGGCAGGCAGGGCCCAAAGGTAACTTGGTCGGGCTGAGTCCCTGAGCGGTGCGGGCTGCGCTGGGGAGCCCAGCGGACGCCAGCTGAGCTCCCATGGTGGTACCACGCAGAGGGCTCAGCCCCTGCTAACGGGATGAGGTGGAATGGCAGCATTTCCCACCGCGCAGTCCCTCCTTCCCACCCACGCAGGACAGATTTATAGATGGCTAAAAATAGCTCCCAGCCTTTAGCTGGTGGAAATCGGTGGCTGGTTCTGCACCGCTTCCATCTCCTGCCAGCCGGCGGGAAGAGATGCGGTGGGACAGGGGCTGCAGCGCGCGAGGGCGTGCAGGGCTGCTTTGGTGGCGGGTAGAAACAGGCTCCATGCGAGCTCTCATGCTAGTAATAGGCATAAAAGCCCTTCTCCTTGTATTATGTTTTATATCTTCAAAGCTCTGCACTGGTGTTAACTAATTAATTAAAGAGGATAGCTAATGAATCAGGGTCTTCCTGAAATTAAAATACAACTGCCATTTGCAGATTTGCAAACATCCTTTGTCTCTTATCTACACACCCACCTTCACTTGGGCTATTTTTGAATGTTCTTTTTACATTAAAACTGTGAATTCCACTACACAGACTAAGGCTGCAGCCTGCAGGTTTTTACACGCCCCGGAGGCTTTGTGAACTTACGTTTTTGTTAACATTTTTTTTTTTTTTTTAAGAATCATATTTTATTATTCGTGTTCATGGCTTGAAAAAAAAAATCTGGTTTAACACTGGAGACATAATTATCTGCAAGAGATTGTTTCCTGGTTGTGGTGTTGATGGTTCATTTTATAATTTGCATTTTATATCTGGGGTAGATTTTTTTTTTTGCACTTCTTCAACTAATTCATATTTTAAAAGCAGCAGCAGCTATTCTCCAGGCACTCACATCAGAAGGAACAAACCAGGAGTTAAATTTCCATGTGCAACATACAGTGACTTAGGAGCTAAAAAACAAAAACCTGTCTGTTCCCCTGGCACCTGGTACAACCGTGGGCTTGGGCCTTTGCCGTGACTCCTAACGAGACATGGACCTTTTTTTTTATTGTTTTTGGATGAAGTTTAGTTTCTGAGGTCATTTCGGGTCTGTCTTCAGTTTTATTTTTATTAAAGGAGGGTTAAAAAAAAAAAGGCATTAGGAGCTATAGACGTCAGCGGGCACTCGCTGGGGGTTATTCCAGGCCAGCAGGCGCCTGGCATGGATGGACAGAGCTGCCCCTTTCAGTGTCTTGAACCGAAAAAAACCGCTCACTCTCTCTTTGCTCTTCCCCCAAGGGCTCAATCGGCTTCCCAGGATTTCCAGGAGCCAACGGAGAGAAGGGCACACGGGTAAGAGCTGCTTTGCTGGTTTTTTCTCTCCAAAGAAAGGTCTTTGGGCAGGACTTGGGGAGCACTCCGCTGTGGGCAGCTGCTGGGCTGGTGCTCTGGTTGCTTTTTCATGAAGGGGTTGCTCCAAGAAGGGTCATCCCACCCGCTCGCATCCCAGGATGAGGTCCCCGGTGCAGGGAGTGTGGGACTGGCAAGAGCCTGGAGCAGGCAATAGGCTCCCGATGCCGGCTGTTGGGAGAGGAGAATGCCAGTAACAGCACAGTCAGCCCTTGCGGACAGCAGCTTTCCAATTAAACACGGGAAATTTTTCCCTCAAGATATTTTGAGAGATTTCGCTGAACCAGAATCCTTCCTGCGCTGTCAGACTTTGCTCAGGGCACGAAGAGGTTTTTAATTAACAGTAACTATTAGAGATGGGTGAATCTGTTCAGAAGCAGCAAGAACCATCTTTAGCCTAACTTGAGGTTCAAAATAGCTGAAAACACCTTTACAAGCTCCTCCTTTTAATAAGTGGAGCTATTCTAAATTCATAAACACCCTTAAAACGTGGGGGCTCTCTCCTCCAGACTTGTCTCTATCTCTCGGCCCCACCTCCACAGGCTTTGCTCCTGAGTAGGGATTGTCTGAATACACTGTTGGGTTTTTTTTAATTTTTTTTTTTTGTGAAAGACATGCTTGAATTAGGGGATTCAGTCTACAAATACAAAGTCATTTTCTGCATCAGCTCTGGTCACAGGGAAAAAAAAAAAAGGAGGGAGCAAGGAGTGCGAGTGGAATTAGTTTCCTTTTTACTCTCATTTAAATACAAATGACTTCGAACAGATGTGTTTGATAGGAGCCCAGAAAATATAAATCACCTTGCACTGCATTAATATCATGCCACTGAAATTTGGTTTATATCCAACCTCCTTTTTTTTTTTTTCCCCGCACCAAGTAATTTTCATTTCATTCTGAACTACAAACACGGCATCCTCTCCCCTCCCTTTGCTCCGGGCGGGAGGAGGGAGACCGTGAATTAGGCAGCTGCCGTGACAGCCTTCAATTCACTGTAGCCCTATAATTACCACCCACTTTATCAAATATACAGCAATAAAATCCTTGGGTTGGATTTTTGGGTGGCGTAGAAAGGGCATCGGCACCGCAGCGGGGCGGAGACATGTTGGTTTGCATCCATGAGCATCTGCATCCTTCTTGCTCCATCTGCTAATTTTATTCTGGTGGGATGGAGAGCCAGACTGCTGGGATGGGAAACCTTTCAGGGAGCGGAGCAGGTACCAGGAGCTGGTTGTTCATGAGATGGGAAAAAGCCCCCAAGGGTTAGGCTGGTTGGATTTTGGCGATGCCCAGCCTGAAAGGGATTGAGGAGGGCAAGCGCACTGGGAAGGGGCCCAACTTTAGGCCCAAGGCAATGATGACAAGACAAAAGCAGCAGTTTGCTCGTTTTTACTTTAAATGAGCTGTGTGCTCCTAGGAGGAGGTAGCGAGGACACTTGGTTACACACACACCCCCCCCCACCCCCGGCATGCCACACGTATCTTCAGTTTGGGAGTTGAAAAGGGTTTTTTGCATTTCAAGCCCAGCCTGGAAGGAGACGGGGCAGCTTGTGCTGTCCTGGCTTGGGAGCTGAGGCACATCTGGGCCAAGACGGACTCCGGAGCATGCCGTGGCGGGGCTGGCACCGCTGTGCCAGCAGCCCAAAAACCCCAGGGGTAAAGGAAATGGGAATCTGGGGAGAAATGAGGGGGTTTTGTGTATGGGGAGCAGGGCAGGGGCTGGCACCTCGACCTCTAAGGGGGAGCACAATCTGGCATGCCTCTGTCAAATAGAAATATGTTGATTTATTTCATGGTAATTTAATTTTTTTTTTTTTCCTCTCCATTGTGTCATTGGACAATTTCTGCCATTTTACACCCAATGCAGCAGCTTGCACTTGTTTTATCGGTATATTGGTATGTGAGAGAGAGGGGGAGAGGTAGAGAAGATTTTCATGGACAAATCTCTCCTTTAGTAAAAGGAGCCCAGCTTGAAATTTTTTTAAGAATAGCAGAAATACTGTTTTTCAGTGACTGTTTTAGTATCCTCCTTTATTTTGCTCCCAAGTATCCAATTTGAAATAAGTGAAAAGCACTTATATTCAGAACCGTAGACTGAGCTGGGATCACACCACAAACCAAATGGAGACCATCAATTTAATTTAAGCCTCGTTGAGTTAGACTTGATAAATCCTGCTCTGTTTCTCCCAAGACCACTAAATTTGCTATTTCGTGAGCATGTCCACATATAGTCAAGAAAGAGAGGTTAGAAGATCTGCTTCTCCAGGGCATTGTGGAGTAACCCAATTAGCAGCTGAAATAACCAAAAATCATCTGTTTGTCTTTTTTTTCAAGGTGTTACTATTATGCTATTCAACACGGTTGTTTATGTGTCCAAAATACTATGAATCACACGTTTCTCTTACGATTGTCATCATCTAGGATTTGAAATAAGCTTTGCAGCTCATTATTTCACCAGCACAAGTAGCCTTCCCAAGTTCTTACATAATAAGGAAAAGGTGAGAACCAAAGGCAGAAGAGCAATACCAACAGATCCTGCCGGCATGGGCAGCTGGATGTTGGTGCTGGCAGAGCCTTGCAGCACTAAAGCCCCCCAAACCTGAAACAGCAGCTTCTGGCTGTTCAGCTGCACAAAAGGGCTGGTAAAGTTAAAAAGAGGGGCAGGGGAAGGATGTTTGGGGGTTTTGGAGAAGTGTAACTTGCTAAATATCAGGGTAGTTTTGGCGAGCGGCAGCTCATCGTGGTGCCGGTTATCACCCAGCTGCCTGCAACTGGAGGTGAGCTTGGGTGAGCTTGCTTGGGTGTTTTCAAAACCTGATCGTAAAATCAATAGTTAGACGTGAATAAGTGGTCTTATTTTTAGAGTTAATAGGCTTCTGCCATTAGCATGGGGTAATAGATCTCCTTGCTCACCCGTTCTGACGGAGCCCGGGGAGTGCGTGGAGGTACCGAAATCCAGACCATTTATCTGAGCGCCTAGGAAATAATCTGAATTTAGGTGCCTCTCCCTCGCTATCCCTGTTGGAAAAATATAGGTCTGTGTACGTTTACAGTGCTATATAAATTCTTCGCAACAGTACACAGTGCTGTATGCATGATTAATGATAGCAATAAGCAGGGGGAAAATTTGCTTAAAAATAGAATTGAGGAAGGAGGAGAGGAGGGGGGGTGCTACCTGCAGGGAGGTGGTCCTCTCCACCTGCTCTGAATTTAGCCTCCCATAGCTAAAGGAAAACCAGCTGCAGTACTTTTAAATTATTTTTGTAATTAATTAAAAAAAGGTATGCCAGCAGGGTTTGTTAAATGGAGCCACAGAACAAGGAAGGTACAACAGGACTAATTTTAGTAGCATGAAGAAAGTTGATTATAAAGTTTTCCAGCTCCTGTTTTATGTTTGCTTGGTTAATGAGTGCCAAATATGAGAAGGCAAGACTGTGAGATGATCGATTTGGGGCAGAAAATGGCAAGTGATATTTTAAGCATTCCATGTTCCTTACATAGAAAGCAAGTCTTTCTTTTCCTTCCTTTAACAGGTGATTGGTAGCAATAGTGCACTGCAGGTCCAAAGGAGGAAAGTTAAACCTATGGGTATTTTTTTTGGTAACTTGACACTTAGCCAAAATAGCGTCTTCAGGGAGCAAGCTCTAGGCCATTAGTTTTCTTTTAGGCGCAGGGTAATGGAGCTTCACGTAATGCCAGATTTAGGACCCAGCCGTCTCTGTCTGTCTTCTGTCAGAATTAATCACAGTCCCCCATTACAGGAAGCTGAGTGCATCTGTCAGATCTCATAAGCCTGCTGCTTTGTCGCTGCTGCAAAACAATGTCTTAAATTACTTGTTTAGCACAAAGTTCACAGAGATGGAGAAAGATTTGTAAATATGTGGGGCAGCTTAATTGGCTTGTGTGGCATAAAATAACTGCTCAGAGCAGGAACCCTGCTCTGCTGCTGTCATTCCTTAAATATTTAACAGTACAGGTCTTGCAGCATGCGTGTACATCGGGGTGAGCCAGCCTGCCCTGCTCCCAGCCCGGGCAAGGACCAGCCCTTCCCCACCTCAGGAGCTGGGTGAAGGGACAAGCGGAGACCAGTGGGAAAAGGGATTACAGGTTTTGGGGTGGCAGAGTTGAAGAGCTTTTTGCTGGCTTTTTAGGAGACTGCCTGGTCTGAGTGGGTGGCCTCATCTTTGAAAGTCTTCGTAGTGTTTTAAAGGACTTGGGATATTTTTTCTTAAGAGATTCTTTCCCTCAGATGGTAGATGTTGTCTGGGCGTTGGGACTACCGTCCAGCCGTGCCCAAGGCTTATAAATGAAAATAAATACACGAATTGGGAGACGAAAGGAAATCTGTTGTTGTCCTTTCCATTACAAATAAGAACCAGAGAGGTTTTGGGGGCAGCTTGTGTGCAGTAAGCTCTGTTGCGGGTTCATCTGCTGCGAGCTCAGCCTGCGAAGCTGGCCGCTAACTCTTCTTCGTTTCTTTTTCCTTCCAGGGGACACCTGGCAAGCCAGGCCCAAGGGGGCAGCGCGGTCCAACGGTAACGATCCATTTCTTCATTCTTGTGCATTTTTGAAAACTTCTTAAGGCCGGGGAAAGTGGGGTCCGATTTTTGCCCTCACTGGGTAGGATCTGGCCTTCAGCAGTTAAAGCTAAGTAGAGGGGACACAGTGATTTGGGGCTGGGGCTTACCAGTGAATGTGGTTTAAAGTTACCAGACCTCCAGTGGCAGTGATGAAGGCTCCTGTCATCCCCTTGCTGCTGGTGGGACGACTCAGTGACCTGGTGAAACTACAGGGCGCTTGGGTGCTTTGCCTGATCACAGTGTCATGCTGTGGGTAGCAAGAAGGACTAAAATGTTGTCTTTTGTGTCTTTTTAAGGGTCCACGTGGGGAAAGAGGCCCTAGGGGAAGCACTGGGAAACCTGGCCCAAAGGTAAGGTTTTGGGGAGCCTAGTGGAGTTGTGTCCTAAAAAGTGCTGGTGTGAGAGACCGTCTGGTTCATTGCCCTCCATTTCCCTTCTCTCCTGATCCTCGCCGCCCAGCCAAATGGCTCATAACCCACCCGTAAAGTACACGCACAGATCCTAAAAATGTGTTGGCCCATGTTTCACAGCAGGACATCAAGTGCATACACGAATTAAGAGCCATTGCAACCAGAAGGGGAGGGAGCACCCCCACATCAGAGACCAGCACAACCCTGTGATCCACTGACGCTTCCCCTGCGCCCTATTTTTTAGTGTTTAAGTAACATTGGAACCGCCTTAGGCTGTGCCATGGGTGAAGGGGCACGTATTGCTGCTGGGCTCCAGAACCTTGCACTTTGCCGAACCGCTTTGCATGCACACTGTTGGCCCATGATTGGTCAACTGGGCAAAATAGGTATTTCTCTGCCAGCCAATCTGGAGGCACATGCAGCTCCAGAACCTGCTGCAGAGACCGATTAAGTGACCATCAATCGCCGGGCGTGATGGAAGCAAAGCTTTTGTAGGGAGACGTTGTCAGCACCGTGCTGCCGGCTTTAAAAATAAATGTCTTAGCTTTGTGTCGGCATGAATTTTTGATAAATACCTCATCTTTGCAGCGGCGTTTATCTCTCAGAGGGAGGCCATTATCTGGTGGAAATATCCTGAGCTCACTGACGTTATCTTTCCTGTATTTTTATGAAGTGATGTGGGGGGAACAAGCAGCTGCTCGTTTGTTGCTGGGTGCTGCTCCTGATACGGAATTATTGATAGAGAGGGGCCGGGGGAGCTGGTGGGGTGTGTTGTCACCATGGGCTTGGTGCCTTTTGAAGTCTTTGTGCAAAGCAGCTGCAATGGTGATATATATGTTTTTAATGGTGTGTTGTTTTGTTTATTTGTGAAAGGGCAACTCTGGTGGTGATGGCCCCCCTGGTCCTCCTGGCGAAAGGGTAAGGCAAACTGGTGGGGCTAAAGCAGGACTCAACCTAAGCCATCAAACACGGCAGAGGAGGCGGGTTTGCAGGGCTGAGATGGCGCTGAGGGTTTTTTGCAGCGAGCATCCTACCAAGTACCTGGTTAAGCAGAGAGGGGTGGGCAGATCACAGGAGCCAGGATGCAGCTTATCATATCTCGGTCAGCAAAAAGGAAAAATCTGTTTGGAAATACAAGATGAAATGTGCTTGTGTGGAGAGAGGTCTCGCAAGTCATCTACGGCCCTTAGGTCTTTTCTGAGCTCTCCAAGGAAGGCTGGAATGGGACCTTGGGTGTCCTGTGTAAGCATCGCTCCATGGGAAAAGGGAAGAGTCACCCATGGGTTTTGTGCAGACAGCCAGAGCCCTGGTGTTCTCGAGGAGGTGATCCTCTAGGACTTCATGCTGCTTTCTCCAGATTACAGCATGCTAGGTGGAAAATACTGAAACAATGGGACTTTAGCCTCAATTTCTGCTTTTTTTTTTGAGTTTTGTTTTTTTTTGTAAATTTTTTATAAAATTGCCCAGGGAGGAAATACATGAAATAGGTGCCAGCTTTGTGTCTGCTGGGTGACCGCAGGGGCGAGGGGGGAGCTGCTGCTGACGCCACTCCGGAGAAGCAGCGCTCTGAAGAGCATCAGCTGCCTTGCAGCTCTGGCCCCAAAGCCACCGGCCTCTCTTCTTTTTCACTCCTGCACAAGGTGGCAGCTCCCAGGTGCACTCACTTAGCTGGGATGGGAAAAGGTCTATTTTTCATAGCACTGGGAGGGAAAGGCACAAAGCGGTTGATAGCCCTCTTCACGTTTGCAGTGCTTTTTGCAGCTGGCCAGGCTCCTGGGTTAAAAATGCCTACTGTTTCTTACCTCTCCATTTTTTCAAGGCATGGCCCCATGCAGCTGCATCTCACACTTTGGGGCATTCCTTTGGGGTAGCTGGCTTTCTGTATCTTTGTGCTCACCGCTGTTCACACAGAGCTAGTATTTCATAGTAAAGCATGATAGGTTCCTTAACCATGTTTTCTGGCTTGTTTTGCATCGCAGGGACCTCCAGGGCCTCAAGGACCGACTGGATTTCCTGGACCAAAAGGCCCCCCTGTAAGTAACTCTCTTTTCTAGAACACACAAAGAAATGTATAAAGTTTTTTTCATTAAGCTGTGATTGCCTGTGCCAGCTCAGTCTTAGCCGCTTCTCTGACAAGTGGTGACGTACCCAATAAAAGGCATTACTGAGACATCATGATAATAACCCAACAGTTTAAGATTTTAAATAGCCGAGTAAATTGTGACTGATTATAAATGTTCATTTCCTAATGACTCAGTATCACTAAGATCTTTCATGGTTGCTCTGTTCTTTATTTCCCCTCTGTATACTGGGAGGACAGCACAACAGAGTAACACTTCTGTCTCTGCAATTATTATATACTGCTGGGGGATCTCAGAAACCTTTTTGGAGTGATTTCTTTCCCTGTGGTGGACAGCTCGCTCCTGCCCTGGACCTGTAAGATAAATCCTTCCTTTGGGAGATGTGTGGGAAAGGGCCGTATTTTTAGGGTTCTGAGCACCCCCATTTCACTATAAAGTGGATGGGAGCAAGGATGCAAGCAGGTTTGATTCAGTCTTATCAGTTTGACGACTGAGCTCTTGGTCATGTTCCTTCTCACCCTGGTTTTCTGCTGTAGGGTCCTCCTGGGAAGGATGGATTGCCTGGTCACCCCGGACAGAGAGGAGAAACAGTAAGTAGCCAGAAATCTTGGGCAGATCATTAGCCCTGAGTCTCATCTTGCTGGTTGGTTTTTCTAAACCCTTCTGTGTAGCTGGGGAGATGTGGCCACACGTTTGGTTTCCCTGGAGGTCTGTGTGTCTCCAGCTGCATGGGACGGTCTATGGGAAGCAACCCTCTTCTGAGCGGGATGGGTCGGTCTAATGATGAGTTATGTGAAGGTTGTGTGCACCAACTCCTCTCTGTTCCTTTAGTAGACTGTGGAGGTCAACATGTGCATCATGCACAGGGAAAATACGAATGGAGAGATGTAGTGATGCTGATGACTGGCATCGGAGGCAGTTGGGTTTCTGCCGTGATGGGTGCTGCAGAGGCAGCTCCTCGCAAGGTGGGAGGATGTTGGCTGGGGCTGAGTCTAGGTCAGCACCTGCAGCTTGGTGTGGCGCTTGCTTTCGTGAGGCGGAGAAGCAGTTGGTGGGTGATTTCTAAGCAGCCCCTGAGGATGGGCTTTGTACCCCAAGGACTCGCTGAAGCGCTCATCCCTTTGGCCTCCCAAGGGGGAAGGCTGTGCCTCCGCTTTCAGGAGCGTTGTGGGTAACCTCTGTGCTTTCTTTCCCACTCCGTTCTTTGGAGATACGCAGGTTTTACATCTCTCAGTTCCAGAGGCATAATTTCTAGGACTGTGATAGCAGAAATTTTTCATGCAAGAAGGGCTCCATCCATCACAAGCTCAGCTTTCTGCACCCAGCTGCGTTAAGTCGGGGGCAGTTTTATTTTCTCTTGAACCTGCAATGCAGAGAAATAAATGCTTTTTGCTTCTTGATCTGCCATGTGGCCAACACCAGGAACTGTTGCATAGAGTTACAGAGAGAGTAAGACTTACAGCCCAGTTTTGGCAGTGCTTGTTTTGAGGGAAAGGCAATTCCTGGCCAAGATGAGTGGTGCAATGGTTTTGCTCTAGTTTTTCTGTCCACACCGGTTACTGCAGCACACTCATGTATCTGCCTTAGCACCTGAGTAAGAAAAGCATCTCTGCTGATGCTGCCCTTTAGCCAAAGCTATGCACAAGGACCTCATGAAGTTTTGCTTAAGCCCCTTGCAGCAATAATCCCTTGCTGCAGCCCAGGGAGCAGCTCCTGGCTGTTGAGGAGCCTCACTGTATCGTACGCATACTGCTTTATCCATTTTAAAAGGTTTTGTTGCACAGATGTAATCATTGTTTCTCACCAAAGGAGAACGATGAGGCATGTGGAAGGTATGATACCTTGGCTGTTGTGCGTCTCTGGTGGTCTGTTTTCTGCACCTTTTTTGCTTGAAGGATACCCTAAGCAAAAATGACCCTTCTGCCATGTATTCCTCTGCATGCAGTAATTAGCATCTTACTGTTTGGCATTTTTGGGGATGTTTATTCTTTTTCCTCGGCTGTTTACGATCCAGCTCATTTTGCTGTTGGTATATCCCTCTTCCCAACACTGCATGCTGCATGTTAGCAGATAGACTCTTTGTTCTGTGTTTATTTTACAGGAGAAAAAAACAACAACAACTTCCTCTACTCAGCTTTGCATTTTTTTCTGCTGCCTTTCCTAGCAAATGAGCATTAAAAAGGTTTTGCACATTATGCATTTCCCCCCCCCTCAACTTATCACACAACAATTTAATTAACTTGCCTGGCATTTGCTAAGCAAGGCAATGCAAATACTGCTCAGCGCAACACTAGATATTTATTTACATTCCATAAGGCTGCCTTTAAGGCAATGGTTGTGGTATTTTTGAACACACAGTCCTCAGGTTGGGATTAACTTAAAGGTGAAGAGAAGAGTTTTCACCTGCCTGAGTCTGTGACATTTAGTCTTCCTTCACTGAGTTATCTATGACATCCAGGGCACTTACATTCAAATTAGAAGAAGCAGTAAAAACTTTGCTTGCATCTGCTGTCATCAACTTTTGAGACTGGAATAAAGCATCAAACTCCAGGCCTGCATGAATATGAATGGAGAATGGGCTTTCAATTATTTGGGGTCTGAAAGTATTCCCTAATAGCTTTCTTCACTCATTGCAGTAGTAGCTTGCCTACCACAGGAAAATGTTTCCAGAAAACCAAAAATCTTACTTTGTGCCATCGGCAAGCTTGCAAAGATCACTTTCCCTTGCATCCGCTTGGGGTGCATATAGACATGTGCAGATCCTGGTAGTAGAAGTCCCTTTTTGGTCCCCCTTTGCTTACACAGTGCCAAAAAGCGAGAAGAAGAAACGTAAAAATGAATTAAATATTATTTCCACATCAGTAGCCTTGTTAGCTCACTCTGTACCTTCACACAAGAAAACCTAGACTTGAAATCTGTATGTCAAATAGTTCCCTTTATTTTACTTTTCATTTAGTAGCAAATAGGCATGCTGAAGGATACTGAAATATTTGGCCATATTAAATTTAAAAAGATTGTATCTAAAAAAGAAGAAAAACACTAAAAACTCTGTGACCAAGGCTCAGGGCAGAATAGAAAGAAATCCCTTTCTTCAGATTAAGAAGAGTCCTATACAGAGCTGGCTGAAATCGTCTTCTATGATAAAAGTTTAAATTGTACGTTTGTTTCACAAAGATGTTTTGCCATTTCCCCATCAATGACAGGATATTTTCTGTGATCCACAGACAGCTATAGAATATCATTGAGTAGTTTTTTTAGTATGACGCACTACTGTTGGGTTGGGATTTATCTGATCATCTTTTGTGGCAATGAGAAAATAGCCTCTATGCCCTAAATGACATTTCTCGAGCTTGTCAGCATGCTATAGTAAGACTGATAATTAATGCGCTTTTTAAAGAGTAGCTTAGGAGAGCTAAACAATTGCAGTGGTGATAGTTCGTTATAGTCACCTTTCAAATGTCATTAAGTAGCTGTCATGGAGACTTCGCTGCTTATCAGCATCTGGGGAGAAACACGTTTGTGATTTCTTTCAACAGACATTGATGAAGGAAATAAAGCTTTACTCAGCCTCCAATGCTGGTGGTTGTGGGCTTTGCAGGGGCTGAAGATTGGCGCTGACAGTGACAGAAGTGGAAGACAGTCACCCAGCCTCCAAGCTTCTGGGAGCTAAGCCTAAAAAAGAGCTAAGCCTAAACCAGTACCAGAACAGGGAGCACTAGAAGGGAAATGGTTATTGAGAATTACTCAGCATGAGGGAACCTGCCCATTCTGACTTTTTAATAGCCATTTGCTCTATACGTTTTATGAGCGTAGCAACTTTTTTTATATATATATATGGCCAGTCCTTCAGCCAAACTACAGTAGCTCCATCAAAGTAGCAGAGCTGAGCTTTGAGAATCCCTTTTTCTTCCTCTGTTACGCCCCTGTATAAACAAAGACATATTTTCCACCTTCTGTTTGATTCCTTGTTTCTTTTGTCTTTGGGTGTCCATCCGTTCCTGGTCAGTAGTTTCACCAGAAGAGGAGCAGTTGGGTGGCAGCCTGTGACCCTCGCTGGAGCACTCCTTGCAAAAGTGTGATCTCTTTCTCTTTTCCCTTTCTCTAACAGGGTTTCCAAGGCAAGACCGGCCCTCCAGGACCCCCTGGTGTCGTAGGCCCTCAGGTAAGGAACGAATGCTTGTGCTTGCACCAGCTCCCTGCAGCTCATCTTCACTGGTACAGCACAGCCGGCTCTCACAGCGGTGATGGCTCAGCTGGAGCTGCTGGGACTACAGGTTTTACAGCACAGACACTCCTCTTCCAGGGAATGCAAAGCCATGTCAAAGCAAGCTTGATGGCTTTGAAATGCTTGGCCAGGGTTTGAAATACCCCAGCAGGTCCCAGCCCACCTTGTCGGGGTGTTAGGATGGTATTTAGGCAAATGTGCCTGAAGGCTGCTGTAAATAAGGTGGCTCCTGTGAATTTAACGGAGCTACCTTGGGCTAAAATTAGCATAGGGGTGAGAGAGAGACCAGCCACACACAACCTGACTAAAAGACCTTAAGCAACCCGAGAGTTAAATGTGATCTCAAAGGGCTGTTCAGCTGCTGGGGCGTTCAGGGCAGTGTAAGTGTGATGCAAGAGTGCTCTTGACATGCCGTTATGAAGAAACGCATCCCTCTTTAATATAAAGTGCTGCCAGAGTTGGGCTATTTTTATTTTAGTCAAAATGAACTCTCTGCATTCTGGAAATAATAACTGCACAATCAGAATTGGTACCCCTTAAGTACAGGCATGCAAGGCTCATGCATCAGTTTTGTAGGCAGAGTCCTAGACTGAGTAGGACTGGCTTTGGGTTGAGTCTTCTTTCCTGAACTCCTAGGGAAGTTGCTCTTTAATTACAAAGTAATTGATTTGTCCTCTTTAATGATAATGTGAAGTCCCCGATTTGTAAATTCCCCGATTAGGGGCAATTCCCTGAACTGTGTCTGTCTTCTCAAGTGCAAATTAGGTTCTATGGCAATTTTATTTGGCTCTGCTGTGCATAGTTAGTGTGATCTGTGGTTGCTGAGCGATCGCAATGTTATCGTTTTGCTTACACTAAGTGGCACCCTGCAGCGTGACATGAATTACAACCTCCGTCCCAGCGGACACCAACATGCAGGGATGTTACAGTCTTGTGCGTATGGCTTTTTGTCCTCCTCCAAAATGGGCCACTTGGGAACCTTCTGCACTGGGCTTTATGTTACTCTTCACTGTGAGTGCCTGCGTACGGCACAGAGGCAGTCAGTAATTGTCGTGTAGTACAAGCCTAATCCATTATTTATGCCCCATATAAGGAAGAATCGGCATTGTCGTAGAGTACTTAAGAAGTTTTCAATTAAAAAAAAACCCTAGGCATAATAATTGTAGTAATAATATCTCATTTATGTGAACACTTTCATTCCAGAGGTTCCCAATGCCTCTAGTCTGTCAAGTGCAATGTTGCCTGCTTCCGAAACAGGTCCCTTTAGATGTCAAAGGAGGCATCTCTGCAGGGATGCCTGGTGTCACTGCAGAGGACAGCTAGGGGAAGGAGCATCTTCTAGCCCACTGCAACCTAAAGGAGCAAACTGAAAGCCTGCATCTCTTCCTTCATTGTTTGCTCTGCTGATACCTACCACCTTCTCCCCAATCTCTGTTTCTTTAGGGTCCAACTGGTGAAACTGGACCAATGGGTGAGCGAGGACATCCAGGCCCTCCAGGTCCCCCAGGTGAACAAGGTCTTCCTGGCCTCACTGGAAAAGAAGGGACCAAGGTAGGGACTAGCAGCATACTGAACTCACCCTCCTTGCAAGCCTGGATGCCTGCCTCTCTCCCAGAGATGGAGAGGGATGATTCAGAAAAGAAATGATGTCTTGCAGTGTCTTACCATGACTTGAGCCCAGAGGGAGGAGCTGGGTTTCTACGGAGTCTGCAGATCCTCAGCTATTTATCACTGTCGTTGCAGGGAGACCCTGGTCCTGCCGGCCTCCCAGGGAAGGATGGTCCCCCGGGCTTGCGAGGCTTCCCCGGAGAGAGAGGTCTTCCTGGCCCCATTGTGAGTAGAGGCTGCCCAGTCCTTCCAGCGGGAAGGATGCCCAGGCAATGCAGCACTCAGCTCCCAAAATGACTTTGTTTTCCTCCCTCCAGGGTGCTCCAGGGCTGAAAGGCAACGAAGGTCCCCCAGGCCCTCCAGGTCCAGCAGTGAGTATCCTTGCCCTTACAGGCACCACCTAATGCATTTACAAGCTTGGCAAGCCAAAACGGAGGGTTAGTCACAGCTCGGTGCTTTATCCGTTATTCCCTTTGCACTAACGACTTGCTGGATATTGCTTTATTTTACAAGACACGCATGTAATAGCTCAGTCATTTTGTGGTGTCAGCTGTGAAGGTACGTGACAAGCTGAGGGAACAGGGATGATTCAGGATAGCGAGAATTTTGCTCCTAAGTCACCAGCTTTCTCTCTGAAGTCATCCCCACCTGAGATATGTGCTCAGTGCAGCCCTCCTGGAAGAAAATATGCATCATCCAACTATCTCTGCTGCATTGGCCATGATGTGGCTCATTCTCTTGTTCCAAGCTGATAATGTGCGCCCAGGAACTGGGCTCCCTGCACCAACCCAGCCCTTCCAGGGATTTTAATTAAAAAAAGATCTGCAGGACCCCTTGGGCTGATGGTACCAAGTTGTCACATGGCAGTCACCCCATCAAATGTTCTCACTTATGATGCATTTGCAGCACCCTACTGCTCAATTTCTTTCTGTCTGTATATAGATAAAGCTTGATACTCCAGTTAATGCTTCCTTCTTCTCTGAACAGGGCTCTCCCGGTGAGCGCGGTCCTGCGGGATCAGCTGGCCCGATAGGCTTGCCAGGGAGACCTGGCCCCCAGGGACCTCCAGGACCCGCAGGTGAAAAGGGAGCCCCAGTAAGTACCAGTATAAAGATTAACAGCTGTGGGTTAAATAGATGTGTGTAGTAGGAAGTTAAGTGTGGAGACATTCCCTGGGTAGATGTATAAAAGACTTAAAAAAAAAAAAAAAAAAAAAAAAAAAGAGGAATTCAATTAGAAAGGAATTTTCTCATCATGGGTGCATCAAACCACTGAATGCTAGCTGCTCAACTACCCTGTTTGCAACACCCGTGCAATCAAAAATGGATGTGATCACAGGGACCAAAATGCCTTCAGGCAACAAGAAGGGGTGAGGACTGAACGGGTAAAGTGACAGCCTGCATGACCTCCTAGTGACAAACAACCAAAGGACAGGCCTCTGGGCAGAGAAATGAGCCACCCTTGTCGCGCTTACAAGGATGCAACAGCAGCAGGGATTTCCCACTGAGCCCAAATCAGTCCTTACTCATGCTCTGCCCCAGCCAAGGAGCAGCACAGGAAAGTGCTGCGGCGGGTTTGGGTCCGCTTCCCGGGGGACTGGGTGCTGCCGCAGCATCAGTGTTCCCAGGCATCCCGCCGGCACCCGAGCAGAGCGCGGCTGAGTCCTGCCATATGGTCCCTCTCCTGAGCGTTCGCCAGCCAGCCCGCGCAAACTCTCACGTCTTTCACGCCCCAGGCACGCGTGTGAAATGTCACGTGCAGGCAGGAGAGAGTGGGCTGGGATGACTGTTTCTGTCCTCGAAGAGCACAGCACAGCACCGTGACAGTCCCAAGGACGAAGGCTGTGCCTCTAATTCATGCCCAAATGGTTTTGTGGGGACTTTTGGGTTGCTCGCCTCAAACTTATGCTCAGCTTCAGACCCAGCAAAATGAGCAAATGCTGGCATTGGTGATTTCAGACTCCACGAGGACACTTTCAGTGATTGATTGTTGTTATCAGAAGTGTTTATCAGCTGCTGTATTCCACATTTGCTGGCTTATTAGAAACTCCAGCAGCTAGTCCAGAGGCAAGAATTTCCTGGTGAATCAGCTTTATGAACATCTGTCCCGCCAAGTACCTATATGATGTATCAGTGGATAAATGAATAGGCAATTTATGTGGCATCTAATTATTCAGAAGAGAGCACCTAGAATTCAGATGCAATTAAATGATGTACAAGGAAACTGAAAAATATTCACTGTTCAGTTCCCATAAACAAACAAATTCGACTGAAGGCTCTTCAGGTCTGAGCAATACGAATAGATGTTGAAGCAGGAAGCCAGCAGAGATTGCTTTATTCACTTCAGGTGTTTTCCTTTGTCCAGAAGCTCAGGAGGGAGCTCAGGACCTCCTGAGAAACCCCCATTGTTGGGGAGCAGCCAGGGCGGGAGCAGGCAGTGAGTGCTGGGGCAGCCAGGATCAGAATCAGTAAAAACTGGCTTGTGGGAATAAAAATTAGTTGCGGTCTTGTTTGTCATCCAGAGAGAGATGGCAGAGGGTTCAGATTACATCTGATTATACCGCTGTAGCAGTGAAATTGCAACTGTGATCTGGATATTCACTGTTTAGATTTGTTTGTTCTTCCTTTATTTCTCGAGAGAGAAATTTTGTCTTGTTTCAGACAGTGAGCACAGAGAGCCTGATGAAATATCAGCTGGAAACCGGTTTTGCTATACATGCCCATGTAGTCAGGGGTCATTAGCAGCTGAATAAAACGTTAATGGGATGTAATGGGTTGGTTGGAGGGTGGAGGTGAGCTCGATGTGACCTGCTGTTTGTTCCACTTCCAGGGCGAGAAGGGTCCTCAAGGACCGGCTGGCCGGGATGGCATCCAGGGCCCAGTGGGACTACCAGGTCCAGCAGGTCCCGTCGGCCCTCCCGGAGAGGATGGAGACAAGGTGGGAGCAGCTCCCTGCTGTGCAGGGTCACTCTGAGAAGGAGCTGGGCAACGTGCCCCATTGCCACCATGCTGCTTCCACTGCATCGGGTTGCATGTGCTGCTGGTCGTAACACAAGGATATTTTACGGCACTTGCAATCCCATGAGATCAGCAGTGTCCGGTCTGGGGAGCAGCAGGCAAACTGGGCTGTGTGTGCTCTGCCAGCCAAACCGCTTGCTGAAATCCAGTTAGCCTCCCCCGAAGCCTGTAGCAGGTGGCCTGCCCACAAGTGCCTGGCCTTTCCAAATTAATTACCTTTCCCCACTCTCTCATTAAGCCCCTCTGGACCAGAGGATTCCTAGAAAACATTAGCTGGGATGAATCACTCATTGCTGCTAACAAGGTCTGCAAAATGATGTTTCTTGCATCGCATGGCAGCTAAGGGAAGTTTTAGGATGTAAAAGGTTTTGATTACACCTGGACTGGCCAAATCACTGGCCTTTTTCAGAACGTTCTGGGATATTTCTGTGTAAATTGGCATCTTTGGGACGAGGATGTAGATACGTAGGACTATTGCTTGAACGTTGAGGTATGGAAGTGGTCGCCAAGTGAACTAACTGTGCCCCTTTCTACCTGGCAGGGCGAGATCGGGGAGCCTGGCCAGAAGGGCAGCAAGGGTGACAAAGGGGAGCAGGTAAGTGGGGTGGACGCTGGCATAGCTGCTTCCCTGAAGGAATGTGGTTATGTTGTGTGACTTGCTGGAAACAGAAAACAATAACATTTTAATTTCTTTCTATCACGGCTTCATCTTCTCCTTTGCTTCATCAAATACCCACGTGATGTAAAAAAGAGTGAGTGCCTGAAGTGTGAGCCTCCAGCTCCCAGGAACACACTGCGATGTTTCCATGTCACCCATGTACTGTGTAAATATCTGTGAAATATTAGCAGCCCTTGTCATTAAAGTTGGATGTTCAGCTGTAGTTGCTTTTCTAGTTGCTTGCAGCACAGTAAAGCACCCTTTATGTGCTGCTCAGAGCCCGAGGAAAATAAAAGATACATAAGCACCTAGATAGGATCGAGTGGTGTGATATTGCTTTGCTGGAGCAAAAATGCATTTAGATGTGTTTGCTGTGCCATTGGCACTAGGGTGGAAGAATGCTGGTGTGTCTGGGGAGACTTGACCCTGTCCTCCCTCTCTATTTTGGGAGTTAATGCATGTTTAATGGAGGCTGTGTTGAAGGGCATCACCTTTTCCCCGAGACCTTTTTTACTTCATGCTCCTAACACTGATGTTGTACTTCTCTTTTGTGACAGGGTCCACCAGGTCCTACTGGCCCACAGGGTCCAATTGGTCAGCCTGGCCCAGCTGTGAGTATTGTCCCCTGTTAGCAGAAATCCCCTTTCTTACCCTAAAATCTCCCGGGAAGCCCTGCAAGAATTGGCAGTTTCTGCCTGGCGCTGCTGGTGCCCAACACATGAGAAGGGCATTGCCCCTGGCTGCAGCAGGAGGTGGTGGGGATGGGGCTTCACATCTACCTCTATCTTTGCTAAGCTGCGTTAGACTCTTTCCTCATAGGGTGCCGATGGAGAGCCAGGTCCCAGAGGACAGCAAGGCCTCTTTGGTCAGAAAGGTGATGAAGGACCCCGAGGTTTCCCTGGTCCCCCTGGCCCAGTGGGCTTGCAGGTAATTTGCAGCATCAAGGGAGGGCTTAGGGCAATGAGTGCTAGGGTTCCACCTGAGATGTTCACAGCTAAAACTCTTCCCCCTCACCTCCACAGGGCTTGCCTGGGCCACCTGGTGAGAAGGGAGAAACAGGTGATGTTGGGCAAATGGTAAGATGCTTTCATACTTCTTTTTTCATCACTGACATAGACATTGCTCCAAGAAACATGTCATAAATTTGTTTCCCCTTTCTCTCAGGGTCCGCCCGGCCCACCTGGACCCAGAGGTCCATCTGGACCACCAGGAGCAGATGGTCCACAGGGTCCTCCTGGGGGAATAGGAAATCCTGGTGCAGTAGGAGAGAAGGTAAAGCATCCAGACAAACCTAACTGAAGCCCGCAGGAGTTTGCTACAACACTTGTGCAGGGGCTTTGCTACGTCAGCAAAAAACTCGGCACCCTGCAGAAATGTAAGTGTGCTCATTCTCTTTTCCACTCTGCAGGGTGAACCTGGTGAATCTGGTGAGCCTGGTCTTCCCGGCGAGGTTGGCCTCCCGGTAAGTACGCTACAGGGTGGCTCTTGCTCTCGTGGAGAAGAGCTTTTCTTCAGTGGTGGCCCCTGAGGAGCTGGTAAGGGGTGCCAGAGAGGCATGGATGTGGATGGGGCTGCAGGGACAGAACCAGGTGTGTCCTTGATTTGGGTATCAGGCAACACATCGCCATGTTACTGGCTATTTGTAGTGTAATGTTTAGTCACTGAATATGGGCTACCCACAACTGAACAACATGAACACCGTTTAATCTTTGTGGGAAGGGACTGCTAAATAACGTCCTTGTATTTTGAGATACAAGTAGAGCTTCTTTCTCAGAATTGATTAAAGGATAATTAGAGATTGGTAAGTTGTTTTCCTGGATAACAGAAACACCCTTTTTCCTTTACAGGGTCCTAAAGGTGAAAGAGGTGAAAAGGGTGAAGCAGGTCCCTCTGGTGCTGCTGGTCCACCTGGCCCTAAAGGTCCACCAGGCGACGATGGTCCCAAAGGCAGCCCTGTAAGTACCCCCTCTTGTCCAAGCAGTGCTTCCTTGTCTTGCCCAGCAGAGATTTTTGCATGAAAAGATGTTTTCTAGAGATTTTTGTGGAAATTTGAAATAGTTTACCAGCCAGCGAATTGCTCCTCTAATGATGTGTGATACTAGTCCCCTTCCTTTAGGGTGCTAATGAGGGGAAGACTCAGTTGTGCCATATCTTCCAGCAATACTTGAATTATTAGTCCTTTTTGCAGGCTATCAGAAAACTCACCCTTATGGAGAGGGCCTGCAGTAGGTTTACTTTGCACTGGAGCTTACGCGTTGCCAAGGTCCTCTGCAGCAGAGCAAAGCTTCCAAAATAATGTAGAGGAGATTTATGTGAATTTGGGAGTTGAACCTCTAGGGTCAGATCCCCGCTGATACTAATTGCTGTAGCTCTACTGAAGCTAGTAGAGCTATATTGATTTATACCAGATGACAATGGTACAGTATTTATCTTGCTGGCTTCTTTGATGCTTGCTGGCTGAAGAAATTTATTATGCGATAAGCAAAGATGGCATGAAACAGCGGAGGAGGCAAGGGAGTTAGTCATCTCTCTTAACAGATGGGTTTTGAGGATATCGCATTATTGGTTGAAGCCTATTGTTTGAACGCTGGTCTCAGAATCATTTGAAGTGCACAATAGACATTGTACAGAGAAGAATGGTGAAGTGTTTTAGTCATTAAACGCTTTGAGAGGATCTTCATGTGAAAAATGTTACACATCATGTAGTAAGCAAAAGCAAAATCTTCTAATCTACACTTTCCCCAAAGGTGTGAGGATTTTGCTGTCACTTGTCCAATGTATTTATGAAAAAGTAGATGAAAGTCCCAGTGTTGACACTGGAGTTTTCTGTAGTCTGGATGCAGAGCTGAACTGGTGGCTGTGGCAGGGTGAAATTATTGGAGATGCAAAGATGGGATGTGATCTGGGATTGTGTTTGAGGCTAGGAAATTGGGGTTTTGCTCCATAGGGTGACTCCCTATGCTGTCACTGGGGTAGCAGGCACTAGTGCTCTGCAAATCTCCAGATGCAATACCTCTGACTTGGGAATATCCTTCTTCTCTCTTTGCAGGGTCCGGTTGGTTTCCCTGGTGACCCTGGTCCTCCTGGAGAACCTGGTCCGGCCGTAAGTGTTTGTCTCACAGAAGGGCAGTTAGGTTCCTCCTCTTGATTTAGTGAAATACGACCGTGTGCTGTTCATTCACCAGCAGCTCCTCGGTCATGGGCTCTTCCTTTACTTGGGAAAGAGTAGGAAGTCCCACCATGACTGTTTGTCTGACCGTCCTACAACCTTTGGGGCAGCAGCTATACGAATGTTGCTATCCACAGTGTGTGACACAGGAAGTTTGCTGTTGCCAGTGTTCCCAATAGGAGATGGGAAGAGATGTACCTTATGGCATGAAGACCAGCTGAAACTATACCTGCTGCTGCTAATATTCTGCTCAACTCTGTATCCTAAATACACCTGCTTGTTCCTTTCTTCTTCCTTTTTAGGGTCAAGATGGTCCCCCTGGTGACAAAGGGGATGATGGTGAACCTGGACAGACTGTGAGTAACTGGATAGATGAGATCTATTCCCCATTGGGGGGAATTCCCCACCAGGTGTCTGTGTGCAGGATCAAGGACTTTTAACACAGAAGGACATGCAGCATCTAACTCCACCAGCTTCTGCTGTGCTGGTCCCTTGATGCCTGTCCAGTCCTCTGTGCGTCAGCCTGGCTGCTGCCATCCATCCAGGCTGCTTAGAAATACATCCTGAAAGCAAAAATTAACTTATGGAAAAACAAAATCTAAGTTTCGTTTTAACTCTGCTGTGCCTTATGGTATTTCATGGTGGGAAGGGATAAAACAAGATACCACCTGCACCCCCGAGGAGGTGTTGGGAGTTGTACTGGCCGCCCACACCTCAGCTTACCACAAACTCTAGATCTTGACTTGAGTTTTACACGCTTGCTCCTCCCTCCTACATCTCGAGGTGCAGTTATGGCTTGTTCTCCTCCCCTCTCCATCTAGGGTTCCCCTGGTCCCACGGGAGAGCCAGGCCCCTCCGGACCCCCGGGGAAAAGGGTAAGCTGATTGTCTAAGAGTCTTTTTCCAAATATATTTGTATTGACTTTTTGAAACTAATGTCATTACTAGGTCTACAGTAAATGCCAGGCAGTAGTGTGTAAAATAAATAAGAATTTTTTAAAAAACTTTGATGTGCCATCCTCAGCCATTGGAAATTGATGGGAAATTGTCAACTGAATCCCACGGGGGGGTTTGAGATTTTAACTCCCAAAAGAAAATACAAGCATGAGGTGCTCCTGCTCTTCCTGCCTTGCTGGCAGAGCCCAGGGATTCATTTAGCAAGAAGCTAATTTAAAAAGCTTTTCAGAGATATTTGTCTCAATTTTGTCTTCTTCCCTGGGGCTGTTAGCATCATTTTGCTAATTCCAATAGATGACTTCAGATCAGTGTGATCTAATTGTGTTTCGCATCCATTTTGTGCTTTCTCTAGGGCCCTCCTGGTCCAGCTGGTCCTGAAGGAAGGCAAGGGGAGAAAGGAGCCAAGGTAAGACCTGAATGGGATTTCATTTTTACCATGTCTTTCTGTGCTAAAAGGATCACCCTCTGACAACGTTGGTGTTTGAAAGACAGTGATTTGATTTTGTTGTGAGTTACAACAAATTAGCCTGAATTTGGGGCCATTGGCCTCAAATATAAGCTTATGTTTCATCTTTTAACAAACCCTGTGGAGATAATTAGAGCTTGGTAAGGTCCTGGGAATGTTTTTGTTGCTTTGAAATGACCAAGTGCCATGTTTGGCAATTTAATATGTTGTGAATAATGCAGCATACACAGCCCCATGTCCTTTCACAGGGCAAACAAAGTATTATTGGACCATGATTGTTTTGGTAGGAGTGGTGAGGAAATGTAGAGTCGGATTGCAAATTATAGATCCATTTGTTGTGGCAGCCACAGGAGCGCTGATGGGGAAGGATGTCCTCTGCTAGCTCACCTCCCAGGACCAAACCCAAGAAAGGTTCCGTTCTCTCTCCAGAGAGCTTGGAGCCAAAGGGTCGTTCCTGCTGGAAATCGGCAGAAATAAGTAAGGCTGAAAAGTGAAGGAGTCTGGAGACTTGTCCTCAGCACATAAAGGATAGGGAGCAGTAGGAAAATCAATGAACGGAAGGTTTTACATGCTTTGCATGGAATTGCATTCACTCTGTGACCTCCTGGCGGCAGCCACAGCATATTTGAGAAGATCGTTTGATGCCCCAATGCCAATTAAACCGTGCTGCCTCTTGCATCTAGGGTGAAGCTGGTTTGGAAGGACCTCCTGGGAAGACTGGCCCAATTGGTCCTCAAGGTGCTCCAGGGAAGCCCGGCCCCGATGGCCTTCGAGGGATTCCTGGTCCAGTCGTGCGTATTCCCAAACAGAGCAAAGTCTGAGAAAGCTTCTGGACAGTGTTGTTCTTGGTGCTTTACTGTAACCCATCTGCCTTGGAAGATGTCTTTCTCCCACTGTAATGTTCTGTCTATGCTTAAATATCTGACAGCAGATAAAACCTATTTAGTGGAAATAATATAACAGTGGATATCGTCTCCCAGCATGTTTTATTTGAGTCTTGGGTCTGCTTGCCCACTCTCCATGGGTGAGAGTTTCCATGACCTCCAAAGTCCCTTCTCCAGTAGAGATTTGAGAATGAAAGGAACATAAATCCATTTGTCTTTATGATCTGTGAGAAACCAAGGCAGATGTTCCCTGGCCCAGGGACCAGATGAGGACAGGTGAATAATCAAAATAAGCCCAGCTGGGAGCACTGCTGTCATGAATGATTGTTTTGAGGGAATTGCACTGTTTTACAGGGTGAACAAGGTCTTCCGGGATCCCCTGGCCCAGATGGTCCTCCAGGCCCAATGGTATGTCCAGACCATCAAATTCCATGAGTTTTTTAAATGGGTGAATGCATTTTACATTAATTCAATTTCTCTTTCGTTTTCCCCTCTGTCTCCCACAGGGCCCACCGGGTTTGCCTGGTCTTAAAGGAGACTCTGGCCCTAAAGGGGAGAAGGTGAGAACGCTGCCCCTGATCTCACTGCATGACCTGATGTCCATGTCTGCGTGTGGGGAAAAAAAGTCGTTGTAGAGGGGTCCTGCAGCTGGCAGGATGAGGCTGAGGAGTGCCACCAGCGCTGTGTGCTCTCTTTCATACTCTAGAAGCATTGGACATATCTTTAAAGGAGAGATGGAGTGTGCCCCAAGGGATGAACAGGGTTGTGCTGTGGGTGAGCTTGTGCCACTGCCTGTCTGGATCCAAGACTAGGTTTCCCATCCCCATATCACCAGCAGTGAGGGCAACAAGGTGACCCAGAGGATCTGAATCTCTGCATTCCCCTACAATGGCCCTTGCAGTCCGTGGCAGCTCTAGTTGTCGGGGCTGCCTGAACACAGGTGCTTTAGCAGAGGCCGTAGGGAGGTGCAGACACTTGGCTTGCTTTAGGGCAGGATTCTCAGTCTTGTAGACCCTTCTGTAACGTATGATAGCACCCAAAATGAGCAGGTGCTCCAGTGCAGCAGTTCTGCCTCTATATTTGTAGCATTTTCTGTTGCAAAAAGCTAGTGTGCTTCTCTGCTCTGCCTCTTCCAGGTGTCAGGGATACCTGTAAACTCCTATGACCTTAGATATTTGGGTTTGTGTCTAGAAATGTCTTTGCTGGGTAGCTTTGGCATTTGGTTACCTCCGGCGAGAGATCATAATTAATATCTGCTGTTTTCCCCTAGGGTCACCCAGGTTTAATTGGTCTTATTGGACCGCCGGGAGAGCAGGGAGAAAAGGGTGACAGAGGTCTCCCAGGCCCCCAGGGCTCAGCAGGACCCAAAGGAGAGCAGGTAAATATTCCATAAGACCTTCATGGAATGTGCTTTTGAGCTGTGGTGTTTGCTGCCCTTGAGCAGGTACGGCATAGCAGAGATGGTCAACCTCGGCAGGAGACTCGTGCTAACTTTTGAGGAATATTTTCTACATTAATGTGGTTTATGCAACATGTGAAATGTAGAGATGCTTCAAAATGACCCATTTTAGTGGAAAGCAGATTCTCAAGGGTTGTATGAAAAGAGTTGATAGACTTGGAAGGATGGTTACATTAAATATGCATCTAGAGGACTGATTTTTAAAACTGTGTGCCTAATTGAGGTATGAGATTCCCTGGTCATGCTCTTGTCTGGATCTTGCACATGCTTAAAAACCAGTTAAAGCTCCAGATTTGAATGGAGTCCTCCAAAACTGGGTGGTCATCTGTAAGCAGATGTTAGTTGTGTAGTTATAGGCCAACATTGCTGCATGCAAATCAATGTTGTTCTGCATTTATTTTTCAGGGTATCACAGGTCCTTCTGGACCAATCGGACCTCCAGGGCCACCAGGATTACCGGTATGTGACAAGTGATTATCTTTGAATTCCTCAGGAGCTGCAGAGTCCTTCTGGAGTCACCTTAGTGCTCCCAGATATACCCAGCACAGTCCCTCTGGCCTGAGCTTGTATGAGGATGCTGATGGGAATGGGTTTGCACAGCTGAGCTCACTAAAAGCATTTGAATGTGTTACAGATGTACTGGGAGGTGACGTGTGAGCTGAGAGATAGGCACAGGGGACACGGCGTGATCGAGGCAGGGAATTTAGCCCCCCCTGTTTCTCTTCCCCTTTCTTTTGGTTTATCTACAATCACATGGTGATTTTTTTGTACTTTCTGCTATTTGCATTTTTTTTTTCACTGGATGCTCAAAAGGCTGCAGCCTCCACCCATGGGCAACCAGCATTTGCTGTTGCTGGGTGTCCTCAGCATAGAGCCAGGATCAGTCCCAGGTTACCATAATCACACAGCAGCTTTTCCAGTCCCCATCCGGGCAGGAATGTGGAGCGCTGACACAGATTGGTCTGACACAAATGCTTTTTGTATGTTGGCAAAGAAAAGCAACATCGAACTCAAGTGGATGTGAAAGGTGGAAACAGAAAGGAAGTGAATTAAAAACTCCACCTTGTATAACACTACTCTGTCTGTCTCTGAGGAGAGACTGCCTTCTCTGCTAGGAAACGTACTGACTCCTTTCTGTATTTTCTCTCTATGCAGGGTCCGCCTGGTCCCAAAGGTGCTAAAGGATCATCAGTGAGTATAGACATTGTTAAACACAGAGGTTGAGGAGCTTTTATTAAGTGCATAAATTGCTGCAATTCCTCCACATCAGTGGCACTAAGGCAATTAGCCAACGATGACTATAGCAAGTGCAGCCTTTTTGGGCTGTCTAAGCCCAGAAATTATAATTGGGAAAGGTTTCTGTTGCACACACTGTACTTCACTGAACATCAGCGCAGCAAAGATCATAAGGAGGAATCCAGTGCATAGTCCTCAGGAGAAAACCTACTGCTGTAAAGCGAGGGTATTAAAAATAGACTGTGAAGCGGGAGGTGGCAAGCTGAAAAGCGAAGAACTCTGTGAGAAATGCAACACTGAAGCAAGCTTCATGTTACAGATCTCCTGTGTGGCCTGCTAAAAATTCCGCTTGGGCAACATCCTAAAGTCTTGTTTCAGTGCAGAATATATTTTATTTGATTTATAAAATCGTTGAATTGATTTGGAGAATTAACATTTTCACGCATGGGAAGATCCTTCCTTTTCTGTAGGAAGCCTAAGCAAAATTTGAGTGTTTAACCCCAAGTGTTTGATCTTTTTTTCTTACATAAACATCAAAAATAACCAAAATAAACATTTTCTTGGGGGGGTGCAAGAGGACTCCTCTCGTGTGCCTGAAGGGACAGGAAGAAAGTTTTTGCCACAAGAGACTATTAAAAGAAATAATGTTTGGGATGAGATATAAGTGGCAAGTGCTTCTTTTTGAGTTAGTCATATGTTTTTTCCCTTCTTTTTCCACTCAGGGTCCAACAGGTCCAAAGGGTGAATCAGGTCTTCCTGGGCCCCCAGGGCCTCCTGTAAGTAGAACCTTTTACATGAAGTGTGAAATGGGGTTCAGATTTAATGGGTGTTGTAATGGTAGGAAGTAGAAGATTTCTGGACAAAGATTCAGCATATCAGGAGTCCTAGCGATGGATTGGCCTCTCTTAGAGATGCTGAGGAGGAAATCAGGGTGTGAAGGGAGAAGTTACTAATGGGAAGATGACAAGAGAAGATGGAGCCAGTGTTCGAGCCTGGTGGTTTTTGTCAGTATGATCACGGGTGTTTTCCATCTCTAGAGTCAGCTTATGATGCTGCTTTTCAGCACTGGTGGCTGCTTTGGCCATCTCTTCTGTCTTTTCCCCACTGCCAATGCAATGAGAAGTTGTATCTTCTTTCCCCACAAATCAGGGTCCTCCTGGGGAAGTTATCCAGCCATTGCCTATCCAGTCTTCCAAGAGGACCAGGAGAAACATTGATGCCAGCCAGCTGGTGGACGATGGAAATACCGACAACTACATGGACTATGCGGATGGCATGGAGGAAATTTTCGGCTCGCTGAATTCCTTGAAACTGGAAATAGAACAAATGAAGCATCCATTGGGCACTCAACATAACCCAGCACGTACCTGCAAGGATCTGCAGCTCTGTCACCCCGATTTCCCAGATGGTGTGTCCCAGAGGGGGGTGCGGGGAGAACACTGTGGGTTTCCCAGCTCCACACAGTGAATACAAGCAAGTGCAGGAAGAGAAGTAATCTGGGGAGTCCCTGGCCCTGGTGGCCTATGAGGAATGTGACTGACAAAGATGGAATATGTAGAGAAGAGTTGGACTAGATGATTGCTGTAGGTCCCTTCCAGCCAAAAACTTCTATTCTAAGAATGGCAATATATGATGAAAAAAAGCCCTTCCTGTAAGGTGCCACAGTATTACGTGGAATCAGAACATAACCAGTTTTCCAAAAAACTCATAAAAATAGTAGCCTATGACAGAGATGAAACATCCCTGGTAAGATGGTTGCTGAAGTGCCCAGTGTCCTTCCTTCACAGTGCTGATTCTTTCTTCCCTTCTCTTCCCTCTTGTGCTTCCAGGTGAATACTGGGTTGATCCTAACCAAGGATGTTCCAGGGACTCTTTCAAAGTTTACTGTAATTTCACAGCTGGTGGAGAGACTTGCATCTTCCCTGATAAGAAATCTGAAGGAGTAAGTCCACACAACTGGGTTTTTTTTACCCTTTCCATCATGGTGATAAGAGATTGTTTCCTAATGTGAATATTCATAGACAATTTCAGGAGAATTGAACAAGATCAAGTAAGGATTGAAGATCCAGAACATTTCTTTGTTACACAACATTGGCTTCTAAAATAATAAGGAATACGTTTACAAAAATAATTTCTTTGAGTAAGTCAGATTTAAACTATGATTTGGGACAAGTCTTTGATGATTTCCCAGGCATAATAAATGCTAAAACCTTAATTATTTTACTTTGCTTTACAAAGACAGAAGTGCATGTTGGTACAGGAACTGCGGCTCCCCATGAGCTTCATTTAACTCATTCCTTGTCTTCCCTTCTGCAGCCAGGCTGCCGCTCCACTGTCTGCGTGCATAAGCACCACTGATTCCTCTACCCTTACTGTGTCTTCAGGCACAGCAGATAAATGTTTATCTCCTGTCATTTTTTCCTGGTGTTTCTTGTGGGTATTTTGTTTCATAAATGATTGCAACTAGCCTCAGCGCTCTTCCTGGCACCAGTGCACAAGGTTGATCAAGTTATTTGTCTAATGATGTGCTTACCTCAGCCGTACTTGTAATTTTTCTCCTGTATCCATGCACTCTGTTTTCTGGAGCTGCTCTCCCTGATGCCTGGGAACCAACTCTTGCACTGGCCAAGCAGAAAGTCTTGCAAAGTGACCCAGGGGAGCTCTCTGAGTGTCATGGTTGTGCTCCAGCTGTGTTAAGCTGCAGACAAAGCTGTTCACTCAGGTGGAAGCCATTTGCTTGCTGAATTTCATCCACCAGAAATATGTGCCAGCCCAGGACAAATAACATGCAACCTAAATCTTGAGTTTTTGTTAGGGCTGTTTAAATAGGAGATGCATTCTCCTTTGTGTTAACTTGCCATGGCTCTTCTCAAAATGTTGACCGCTAAAACAGTGGAGTCTGCCCATGGTCTTACAGCTGCTCGGCATCCTGCCACACTGACTCTGCGAGTGGCTCTTTGGCCCCATCTCATCCACTGTGGAGCTGCTCTTCTGCCCATAGGTTGTGATGCTCCTCAAATGCAAATTGTGCTACACTTCTGCAATACTGCCATAAATGAGAAAACGCTTCAGCCTGTTTTTCTTCCATGTAGAAGAATGAAAACAGCTACCGGATGAGCATTAAGTATTGGCTGAGTGGTTTTACGATAAGCCACAGCAGAGTTAAAGCCATATTCCCTTTCAGTCCATCCTTAACGCAGCAGAAACACACAGACATGCTTTTATGGTTCACATACTGGAAAGGAAAGGACAATCCCAAGACACCTGCATGTAGCTTGGCCATTGTTTTTGGAGAATTTTACAGCAGAAGCAAGGGAGCTTGTGGGAGGGTAAGGGAGCAGATGGTAGCCACTCTCCTTTCCTGTGCTCTGACTCAAAAAACATGATTCGGCTGCTTAGACGGGGCTCTGACAGCTCGTTTCTTGTCAAGGTCCCTCCCTGAATCGCTCCAGATAGTTGGAGCTCCATCATGTGTGATGGTCCAGCACCGACTGCGGAGGATGTGCTGCCCGTGATGCACCTTATTGCTGCACAAACGCAGGAGGCAGACAGAGGCTTCTCCTTAATCACACTCTGCTTTTCCCAGCCCCGCAGCATCTGGATTTGACATTAGAGTGGCAGCAGCCTTCTCGCCTACCAGCATTGCTTTTCCACCCCAGCCCTCCCATGAAGATCAGTGGAGCTTTTACCATTGCTATTTCTTTTTTTCCCCCCTCTATCTTTCCTTTTATCTCCCCTGCCGATAGACTGCGCTGCTGGTTTTGCAGCCAAAGGACCTAGGAGGCAGGGATCATTAGCCCTTAGCAAAGGAGGCCGGTGCCAAGGCAGCGCCGGGCACGCGGGGCAGCACCACGCCGTCCCGTTCTGCTTGCGAGGCTGCTGGCACCTTAGGGCTCTGCCGACTGGTCTCTTTACTGGTATATAAAGATTAAGAAAACATTTTAAAGGAAGTTGGACAGTTTCAATAAGACATGCAGACTTTGCTTGTGGAACTGAATTTAACTTTTTTTATTTCTTTTTTTTTTTTCTTCTTTTTCTCTTTCCTCCTTGCCGTCCACAAACTAGGCTAGAATTACTTCTTGGCCAAAGGAAAACCCAGGCTCCTGGTTCAGTGAATTCAAGCGCGGTAAACTGGTAAGATGCATCTTGGTGCTTTCTGTTTTCTTTAACCCATGTCATATTTTACAGAGTAAAATGGCTCGTTGGCCCAAAGAACAGCCTTCCACATGGTATAGTCAGTACAAGCGGGGGTCTTTGGTAAGTGGCTAACCTTGGCCCTCTAGTCTGAATCAGAGCACGTCATCTGCTTTGGTATGGCCAGACCTGTTGCACTCTGCATGCTGGACTAATAACCATCACAAGTCGCAGTAAAAACATTTAAGGTGGAATACTGAAAAAGAAACAAAATCCAGTGGGGACACTTCTTTCCAGTCTGCTTGACTGGAAACCTATGAGCGGGTGACGGGCTTTCCCTTGTGCTAAAAGGGGACACGCTGATGTGTGTCTGGGGAGCTGGAGCTGTTTGAGGTCTGTCTCCGCAGAGCGCTGCAGGAGGGCTGCGTCCTGCGAGGAAGGCTGTTGCTCCCTCCTCAGCAGTTCCCTTTACGGCAAGGGCAAACTGGGTGTCCCCGTGCACGCTGTCCCCAGCAGTCTAGCCTTATCCCGAGAGCTAAGAGACGCCTAACGTGATGCTTCAGCCTGGAGCTGGGCACGGTGCTGGCGCAGCCGGTGCTCGCTGGTACCCAGGCTGAGGTGCTGAATCTGCACATCTCTGGGCTGGGGCAGGTTTTCCCCAAAGGATGGATTTCGTCTCCCACACTGGAGATGAGCCACATCAGGGGCTCCCATGCCACTCACGGAGCTTGGGAGACATGAAGTCATTGGTTTAAAGGAAGATTTCAAGTGTGTTTGTCGAGGCTGGTGGACAGGAATTTGACTTAGTCACAATTAAGGATTTTTTCAAGAGAGAAGAACTGTCGTAAGGTCAAACAACGTTTGATGCCAGCAAGCAAGACAGCAACACGTAAAACAGAGAAAAAGCTCTGGTATTTTGTCCCGTAACATTCACGTTGTGGATAGATCGCTCCTGTGGAGCCCAAGCCCTGGTCAGGGATGTCAGAGCAGCAGCCGATTTGTGTAAGCCAGGTCTCCTTCAGCAACAGAAATCTCCCGCATGTGTATCAATTCTTGTAGGACTAGCAGGATGCAGATGATAAGCTCAGTCAAATCAGGAGAATAAGGGAAGAAGGAAATTCAGTGGATAAAACCGACCTGCCACTGAAAGCAAGAGATGCTCTGACGTACCGCGCTGTGCAGCCATCCTCTCCCCAGGGCAGAGGTTTCTTGCAATGCCCCAAACTTCCACCTTAAAAGGCAAACAGCAAAGAAAATCACCGCGTTGTTTTCCTAAAGCCGCATTTCATCGCCACTAAACACATTTTGCTCTGATTCTGCCCACAAGAAGGATATGGCTTCTGCAGCTTTCCTGCGTTATTGAATAAGGCGGCAAAGCCAAGGCTTCAGCCTCATAGCTCCTTGGAGGGCAACTACTCATAGCTTAATTACAGAGCACTTAATCAGTTAATATTAGGAGTACCTCCATTTCTCCATCTTCTCTGCTTTTTTTTTTTTCCTCTCTCCAGTCCATTTATCAGCTACGTTAGAGGCTGAATTTCCAACCTAGAGCTTTGGGCCCATTTTTTTTAAATTGGAATTTCAGTGCTACTTGAAGCCCTTTGTTCCATCTTTCTGTGTTGCTATTTTCTTGCTTTTTTACCTGTCCTGCATTTTCTGTTTGGGAAGAAGCCACCAGCACGTAGAAGACCTGCCTAAGCAAACTATAAAACTGTCAAACACACAAGCCATAAAAGTAAAGTTTGGTTTGGGTTTTTTTGTTTGGGTTTCTTGTTGTTTTTAAAGTACCTCTCATTTTGCCCCAGTCGGTACTTGGAATTATGAGGCTGGTAAATTGGGGAGGCATTTGCGTGATCCAAGATCAGTTGAGATCTGTGCGTAGATGGGCAGGATGAACGAGTTTGTGTTCCCCTCTGGGTACAGCATTGCTCCTGTTACTCCATGGAGAAGGTCCCTGGTGTCTTTCCACGCAGCCCGGGCACAGTCTCTTGTGGGGGCTGAGCCCATGGGGATCCCCGAAGCCGAGGGGAAGATTTCTGCCTGGCTGCTCCGCACTGCCGAGAGCGCAGGCTGCTGATGTGGGGGGCTCTGTATGAATCTCGGTGCTTGCGCGAGAGGCACAACTGTGAAGATGCTTGCCTTTCTTCTGGGGATATCTAAAGAAAGAACAACATAGTAAATGTGAAATAAACCAAGATGGTTTCTTTGTGATGCTTCCACATTGTCATTAATCAATGGCAAAGAGTACTTGGAGCCAATTTCTTACCATTTCGCATCATGCAGCCAAACTGCATATAGAGGGATAAGAAGGGTTGCAGATGTTTTCTTTCTGGACTCTGCTTTCCTTCTGTGTGTTACACACAATTCCCAGTAGCTCTAACAAGGCCTGCCACCCATCCTGTCCTGTTATCCTTCATAGCCATATGGCATCTGCCACGGGCAAATACTATCACAGAGGAAACAGGAAAGGATTGATTTTTTTGCAAAACCATGTTCCCATGAGCAAGCCTCATGCACACAGACAGTTCCCACTGGCTCCAGTTGCAAAGCTGGGACAGGTATTCATGCAATCAGCAGAGGCAGAACGGCAACTGAGACCCCATAACAAGCCGTCAAGCTCCCAAAGCAAGCACTGATTTGAAATAAGAACAGATAAGAGAAGTGGATCCTGCAGATCAGTAGTGCCGGTTGTCATTGGGTGCGTGTTAAGTAGTTGGCATTTTGCGTCCCCTTCCTTCCACGTCCTGGTGGTTTTCTGGTAGCTCTCCTCCTGGCATGCGTGGCTTTCTCATGGTCAGTCATATTTAACTCTCAGGACGACAGTGCAACAGTATCCTGACAAGCGGTTGGTATATTTATTTATTTTTATTTTTACTCCTGGTTTTATTGTCCAGTTATGAATTTCTTCTACTGTTTGCAGCTTGCACCGATGTTTCATGGTACCTCGAAGAACACTACGCTGTTTGTGTACATCTGTTTTTCTCCTGGTCATTTCTAAAGACACCCACTGTCCATAGAGGACAGTAACGAACCGCAGCTCCGGTAGCTTGGCCATGACTGGAGATGCCACCTGAAGTACAGTTAGTTTATACATACAGACTAGCTGTCCTGCTGTGGGTTTGCTTCCTTGGTGGGGTACGAGAGAAAGTCCCAGAAGGTCCTGAATCCCATAGGTGCTGGAAGTGCGTTTCAGTAAACTGTGTTTGCAGAAATATATTTCTAGACACCATTCTCCAAGGCAGAAAAGGAGCCTTGATGTGCAGAATGGGGCAAATCCCTGTGCCAGTGCAGCTCTGTGTTTCGTGACATGTCCTAAGGGCAGTAAATGCATTTTCCCTTTAGCTGAGTGTAGCCTTGCTGACCAGGGCACCACGGAGTCCTTATCAGCAGGAAGCAGAATAAGTGCAGAGACTGCTTAAATGCCAGTGTTGGTGCCCAGGAAAGGTGAATGGGAAATACCCCAGTGTGTGCAGAACAAAATAACTACAGTAGTCAGAAAATCATGTCAAATAGGACAGAAAAATAAAGCCCTAAACCCTCACAGAAATCTACTTTCACTCCTCTTCCAAAGCTGGAGAAGTATGCTTACTGTTGGCTTAAACTTAAGACATATATCCCCAGATTTGCTTAGCACTGCACCTTTTTGCAACCAGGGCTGAAATCCTCCTTCCTCCCTCCTCCTACCCTGCATTAGACTTATTTTTTTAGCTCACAACCGGCAAGAGAAATAAACTGTGCTCAGTAGCTGTGCCCTGGCCGCAGGAGGACTAGAGCAGCCCCGTGCCCATAGCATGGCAGGAGCAGTGTCTGCGCCCCGGTGGGGTGGTGAGACTGAGCCCCATGCGCAGGGTAATAAAGGCGGGTGAGACTGGTGGTCCTCGAAGCCCCCCAAATGTGTTGCATTGCCCCTCACTGCCCAGCATTTCCCCTTCTCCGCTTCTCATAGCTCTCCTATGTGGATTCGGACGGGAACCCCATTGGCGTGGTGCAGATGACTTTCCTCCGGCTCCTGAGCGCTTCGGCCCACCAGAACATCACCTACAACTGCTACCAGTCCGTAGCCTGGCACGACGCCACCACCGACAGCTACGACAAGGCCATCCGCTTCCTGGGCTCCAACGACGAGGAGATGTCCTACGACAACAACCCCTACATCCGAGCCACCCTCGATGGCTGCGCGGTACGTGAGCGGAGCTGGTCTTGGCCAGTCCCAGCAAAAGGGGTCAGTGCTGGAGGTGTCTGTCCCCCTTCCCTGGTTGACCAGCACAGTCTGCCTCGGAGCGAATCGCCTCCAAATTTCCTGTGCCCACTGATGTAGTTGCTTTGGGGATTGTCTCCAGCATGGGAAGCGTTGAGCTTGCTCTTCTCTATGCTGGGAACACAGGATTCCACTCAAGGTCAGGAGAAACTGCAGCACCTCTAGAAAGCAGATTAATTTGGTTTGTTGCTGGCTCTGCATAAAGGAAGGGACCTGCCTAAAACCACTGGTTGCTTTTAAACATTCCCCCTTGCCTTTGCTCTTACTCCGTTTACTCACCTGGGGAGACACAGGCGATGACACTCAGTTACGTACGAATTTTGCAGGCTTTGGTAATAATTTTTTAAAATAGTAATAATTTTTTAAAATTCTTTCAGGAAATCTTGGAGGTGAGGTGTTAAGGGTTTGGCATTGGGTTGGTTGGGGTTTTTTTGCAGCACGCTGCTGTGTGCAGCCCCAGGAGGGCTCTGGGCATGGGGGTGCCTCGCTGCATCGCCCCAAGGCTGGCTGCAGTGCCCAGCCCTAGCCCGGCGTCCCCAGAGCTGCCGCAGGAGCCCCGGCACAGTGCTTTGGTTTCCTCTGTGCTTGCAAGCCCCTGCTCCTCATGGGAGCTGCCTCTGCCCTCGGGAAAGGGCAAACCAAAGCAAGGGCCGAGTCTGTATAGCGAGACAACTAGTCATGGCCATGGGATGCAGGAGACAGGTTTGCATCCCTGCTTGCATTTCAGATGTGACTTTTAGCATCTTTCTCTCTAGCTCTGTTCCCCGTGACTTTTTTGCCCAGAGTGCAGAAGCAGGCGTTACGCTGCACCCCTCCCTCCCCCCCACAGCCCATGCTGCTCTTCACCTTCACTTTGGCCATGAACAACAGCCAGTGTTTCCAAAGGAGTCCAGCATCCTCCCTCTGCCGCCTCCTCTTGGGTGCTGAGCTCTGAAAAATCTGTCCTCAGGAGCTAAAAATTTGGCAAAGCAGGTGCTGCTGCATTTATTTTGAGACCCAGCTTGCTGGTGCAAAAGCAGGCGTAATTCTCACTCTCTGCAACTGCAGTGCTTGAAGCCCACAGGACAGAAAGATTGAGATGTTTGACAGAAAAAGCCCTCCACATAATTTGAGATGAGCGTGGTTCTGTTCTGGCACACGCACATCTTCTACTGTGTGAGCAATGAGGAAAATCAGATTAGAATCCCTTCTTTTAACACGCTTGCAGAGAGGGAAAGGGCATCTATCCTGCTTCTGGAAATACTCAGAAGCCACGTGGGGAAGTTTATCCTCAAGTACTTCTTATCTCCTGCAAATGCAGTGTGTCTTCGGTAAAAAGCGTTTTCCCCTCCCTTTCCCATCTTAAGACTCAGGGATGCTGCAGGATGGCCCATCGCACATTTTAAGGCAGGTGTCCCTTTGAAAACCCTTTTGGTTTAAGTGATTTGGCTCAGGTGCCGCACCTTCCTCTCCCTCACGAAGGGGTATTTGCATGGGAAGAGGACTGTAGCTCCTTCAAGTGTATTTGCGTGGTTGCTTCTCGCAGGCGGCTGTTAGCAGTGCGGCAAATAAGTAACCGTGGCAAGAACTAAAGCAGTGGGAGCACCAGGAGAGGCTGAACGTGCCCTGGTGTGATGGTGGGGCACAAAGATGTCGTCTCCTGGCTCAGAGCTTTGGCCATCACTTCTGAACTGAGCTGCCCCAGTTCTTCCTCTCTGCTAAAGACGTTCCTGCAGACTGTAAAAAGGAGGTGGAATGTGCCAAGGGAGCTTATTGCAGCCTTGCAGAAAGAGGCTCTGCATCTCCTGTCTCCCTGTACCGTCTCCGGTACCCTGGTAGCGCATCCTTCCTGAACCACAAGCAGGATATTTAAGATTGAGCCCTACCACGTTGAAAAATGAGGTTGGGCTACCTGGCACGGTGTTTGTCACAGAGGTCCTGGTAGGACCCGCGCTCTGGCCGTGATTGAGGCTACTGCAGCCAGCGCAGGAGGGTTCTCCAGGGCTAATGTTCAGGCCATTATGTGAACGTGTTTTTCCTGATCTTACAGCCCTTTCTCAGTAGCTGTGATACAGCCTATTTTACCAAGAGACACACAAATCAGAGGGTAAGGTAGAACCAAAAGCTGCTTCATAAATTCACTTGTTTGTACAGCTTTGTATGCCCTCAGGTGTACTTCTGCTCCTCTAATAATTATTTATATTTTAGAAATAACTGTATAGCTACCAGGCACAATAAAAAGACAACATCACCTTGTGAATTCCATCAAACTTTAAATGTGATCTTTTCGGTAGCACTTGGATAATAGTCAAACTAATATATTCAATCGCTCACATTTGCTCAACCCATGCGTGTCCTTGAGGAGGCAAAAGAACAATACCACAGCCACAACAATTTTACCGGGCTCCTGTTCCAGCTCGGAGATGTGCTAACAGCAGAGTTGTGCCTTTTGATCTGCATGGCAGCAGCTGCTTCTGCTCCAAAGTCTGGGCTCAGGACAGGCATCTCCCAGGGGTTTGCTTGGTGGACACCATCCCACTTGAGGGTATGTCTGATAAATCTGCAGGGCAAATGTGTGTTTGGGTGCTGGGTGCCTCTAATTCAGCTCAGGAAGGGCCTGGGCAAGTTTGCCACTGTATTCCCAGCTGACTGGTGAATGCTCGTTCATGATAACTTGCTGTTGTTGGGTTGGAGGCATTATCAGAGCTCCTCTCTCTCCCTCTTCTCCCCATCAGGCAAAGAAGGGCTACCAGAAGACTATCCTGGAAATCAACACGCCTAAAGTAGAGCAAGTACCTATAGTCGACATCATGTTCAATGACTTCGGAGAAGCATCACAGAAATTTGGATTCGAGGTGGGACCAGCTTGCTTCATGGGCTAAGAGCCACCTGAAAACTAGTCTCCAAATGAGCAACCTCGTAACCTCATTGCGCCATTTAATTAATTAAAAAAAAAAAAAAGAAAAAAGAAAAAAAGAATTCCTTGTCACATGCACGTTCTGAAACTGGACAGCGATGGGTTATTTTTTTCCGTTTTGTTTTGTTCCTCGTTTTGCCCGAGTTCCTCTGTGCCACCGCACCCACACATACCGAACCACCGACCAAGACGACCATTCCCACGATAGACGCAGAATCGCATGACCAACTGCCGCACGCGTGGCCCGCAGACCTGTCCCCACGCCTCCGCCACCGCTGCTCCCACTGCTGCTGCTCCACAGCCGCCGAGCAGACCCCACCGCCATCAAAGACTTCTTCCTGCAACGAAGAGATACCGAGCGCTTGTCTATACATTAGTGTGTGTGTGTTTGTTTCTAAGGGAAAATGGAAAAAACTTGAAACTCCTGTGTTCAGCTTGACGTTGAAGTCCCGGCAGTCCTGGCTCCGATCTAAACCTCGCCGAAGCTCAGCGGAGGCATTTCGTTGCCTTCCACGAGATTTGGATCGGCTCTGGCAAGCAGACGTCATGGCCATTTCCAGCATTTTTAATATCTCCATTGAGTCACGTAATTCTACATTTTACAAAATTTAACCCCATGAATTTGATAGCTAAAAGTCACACTGGGCATCTCTTTCCCATGTATTAAAGGTGCTTATATTTTTGTATGTTTGTAAGTAAATATTTGTATTGTATATTATTTTAAATGTTTAAATGTTTCTGGCTTCAAAACATGCATGTGACCCTGTCTGTATTAGAACCACCACCCTTCCCACCACCACCCCAGCCAAGCATCCGCCTGGGAATGAAGATGGCCAGCTCGCGTCCCACGGCTCACGCCTCTTCCCAACCCCAAGCCTGGATCTGGAGAGGCTCGGGGTTACGCCCAGGCACGAGTCTGCAGGATGAGGGCCCAATGAGTGGCAAACCAGCCCCCTGAGCCACAGGTGCCTTTTTGGAATGATTTGCTTCAAAATAAGGAAATTAAAGCCACTTCTAAGAAGATTTCTACAAACCCTGATCTAAAAGCAGGATCTGCTTTGAGTCTCTGCCCTTTTATACACTTGCTTACCTTAACATATGTGTTTTAAATTAATTCTTCTTTTTCCTGCAGCATTCTTTTAAAATAATAACAATTTAAAAAAAAACAAAAAAATCCATTCCCAGCGGCAGATTGCAGTGGCAGGGGGAAAACATTTGTCCTCTCTGAATATAAAGTGTAAAAAAAGAGGGAAAAAAAAAAAAGGTGCTTTTCATTTTTACGTCTCTCTGTGGTGCTATCTATTTGAATAACTTTAATACAACACTGGTGATACCCTGCCACTGGCCAATCTCCCACCAGCCTTTGCATTTTAGCCACTTTCAATACAGACTGCAGGCTTTTGCTGCAGTCTTTGATTATAAATGCATGCCACCTTCATATTTGTAATGTAGAAGACCCGCTCCTTCCTTAATTGTATTGCGGTAGCTTATACGGTCCATGTAGAAAAAAAGTATTAAATGTGCTTACATCTTTTTTCTTTTTTTTTTTTTGGTGGTGTTTTTTTTTTTCCTTTCCAAGAATATTCATGTGTTTTACATGGTGGTAACCATACCAGATTGTATTCAGTCGCTGAATGTTTGTGGTGCTAATTTCTGTATTTGTTGGCTGTCCTGACGCTGACGCTGCGCAGGTGCCTGCCCGCCGCGTGCTCCCGGGAGTCTGCAGTTTTCCTGGTCTTCCCATGGTGGCTCTGCCAGGATGGCTTTCCTTTCCATGCAGCGTTTTCAGCTTGCAACCTGCTGACACCGTCGTCTTTTTTCTGTTTGTTTGTTTGTTTTCTCCCTGGCCGTTTTCCTTGTTTAGATCTCTCAGCTGGAAAATAGATGTTGCAGGGTGTTTGTTTTTTTTTTTAATTATTATTTGGCCTGGAGTATTACAGCGACGCTTGAGCCAAGGGGGGGGTGTGTCTTTCATCATAAAGGAAAAGACATCACATTTACTGTGAAGAAAAGCCTATATATGATGTCTTTTCGCTCCCTCTTTCCTAAGCAGAGAGCAGCAGCATCCGAGGAAGCGAGGTGAAGCTGTGCTGGAGGGAGCGGCGATGCCGCACGGTGCTTTTTGGTCTGGGAGAGCCATGTCCATCTGTCTCCCTTCTGTCGTGTTCTCTCATATTTCTTTTTTTCCCCACTTAGAGGGGAAGGAAAAAAAAAAAAGAAAAAGGTGCTACCCTAAAAACTGCAGACTCCGGCAGCAAAGCAGTGAAAAGGAGTATATAATTATATATAGGAGAATTTAGCTTCTCGGTCACCTTGGCAAGAGCCTCGTCCAGGAACAGTGGGAAGGTCAGAAAAGGTTGCACATTCCTCTCTGCAACAGATAAGCCATATATTGATGTATGTACACACGTGTGCGTCTGTCTAGGTCATGTGATTCTGTTAAAAATTTTCATCAAGGGAGCTTCTTTCTTTTATTTTTCCTTTTACTTCTTTGCTTTAAGAAAAAAAAAAATTTCCTCTGTTGAATTCCACAGTGTTGTAATTGTACTGAGCTCCAAACTGTTCCAATTTCCCCAGACCACTTAGCTACGGTATATTGCAATAAAATTACTACTTGTATTTGCAGACATTCTTTTTGTGTAATTTTATTTCCCTCCTCCCTTAATATATATGACTTGAACAAATGTTGATATGAAAAATAAAACCTATGGAAAAAAATTTTAGTACATAGGCCCTTTTTAAAATATAGTGTCAAATGGCATATTGTACATTTCTTCAAAGTCCAATAAACATGTCATAAAATTTAAGTGTAATGCCCATAAGAGCTATTTTTAAATATTTTAAACCTGTGTAATAAAGGAATTAAATGTAATAGATTTTTTTCAATAAATCAAGTTTACTGTTTCCACCTAAACCAACGTGATGTGAATGTCTTCTTGAAGTTGATTGCAGCGTGATTTCCCCACGACCCCTCTGCTCAGTGGAGCCGGAAGAGTTCATCAGAGGAGCTGTGAAAGCACCTGAAGGTAACATATACTGCAAAATAATAAACCAAACCTGCCAGAGAGAGAACTTCCAGGCCTGGAATCTTTTTTTTTTTTCTCAGTGAGAAACTTGGCTGGACCCAACACTGCCAAAATCCAAGCCGGGAATTTCAGTGGCTGGGACTCGGACGAGAAGATCAGGCGGCCCCCAGCTCTCCACCATCTCCACCCCAGCAGCAATGGCACCCGAGGAGTCTTTGCCTGGCACCGCAGCCTCTGCTGCGGCTGATCTCACCCCGCGGTGAACTCGGGGAAAAAGAAATATTTCTCCAGCTTCTTGGTGAGCTCCTCAACCCCCAAACTCGACGTCGCGGCCCCAGGATGCCGCTGCATGGATGTGCTGGGGGAAGGGGCGTGGGGGACGCTTTGCCCAGCCTCTCCTCCTTGCCAGGGACGTGCAGGCAGGCGACGGCTCCTCTGGAACCCGCTGTAAGAAACCGTCTGTCACTGCCTGCCCACACCAGCCGCGGCTGCTGGATTTGCACCGCTCTGGTTCTCGGGGGCTTCTTGCGGAGATCGGTCGCTTGGTGCTGCTGGTTTGCAGGTTCAAGAAGATGCCTGCACCTTAGAAACGCGTCCTTCTTTGCAACGCAGCAGGTACGTACGGTACGAACAGGCACGCGCGTGCACAGACCCACCTCTGTGCACAAAGCTTTGCGATGACCAAGCCGAGTTGTGTGTCCCCTCAACCTCTCCCCTTCATCCTTTGGCTCCAATCAGTGGTAGATCTCGGATTGAGAGAGATGTTAGACAAGGAGCCAAAGTCCTTTAGTCTCGGTGTATAATTAGCTTACAGGAGTAGTTCTGGGAAATCTTGGGGTATTATGGCCAAATCTTTAAATGGACCCCAGAAATGCAGAGGTACCACAGCTGTGGGAAGAAACTAGAGGAAAAAAATAGCTTTAATTACTTAGACCTGGCTGGAAAGATTTAACTTAGATCCTGATGATGCTTCAAGGTGATAGTAACCTGGTCTGTGCTGACTTGCCAGTTGTGGTTTGCTGGTTGCAGCAAACACTTTGAGTAAATGCCCCAGGGACTCGCTGCCGAGAGGAGCTTTGATCTGCCATTAGGAGAAAGCAGAGATCTGAGCGAGGATTTGGCCGTTTCTGGCGCTGCCGACCACAGAAGCCGTGGCGTGTTTTTCACCTCTTTTCCTATAACAGAAAGTCCACGATTTGGTGCTAGAGCTACAATTGCAGCAGGTAACTTTTGGAAGAGCCACAGCAGAAAAAAGCAGATCACTGAAACAGCGTGAGCGCCCCAGGCAGTTCAGCTCTGCTCTGAGGATGGGGCAGGATGGCACCGCTCAGCCCAAACTCACGCACGCCCGGGCACGGCGTGTGAGGGGGACCGCGCTCAGCACCCACGCCAGCCCTGGGGGGAGCAGAGCAGCACCCACCCCGGTGCAACTCGGGGAGTGGGAGTTAACCACGTCCAGCAGAGCCCAAGTGCATTTCCAGCGGCCGTTAAAAGCAGCTGGGGCAGCCTGGGCAGGGTCGCAGTGCTACCGGTGTCCGCTTTGTTCTGCCTGTTGTGGGGGTTTGGTTTTGGTTTTGGGGTTTTTTTTTTGTGGGGTTTTTTTTTGCTAACAGGCAGGAGCTTAACTGGGCCAGGATTTATTAAGAAAGAAGGTGAAGCCTGAAGAGTTTTCCCCATCCTGTTACCTGAGCTGCCCCAGGCTTGAGGATGTCTGCGTTTGCTTCCCGGCTGTCCCCCCAGGTAAAACGTGAACTGCTGTGTGACTCGATTTCCGCCGGTAAAGGGGGAATTACTCCTTCCCGGTTTATGTTTTAGCCCAAGTCTGGAGGAAGGGGCCCGGGCCCTTACGCCAGCTGTGTGTGTTG
>NW_010522636.1:0-21187 GCF_000687285.1 Phaethon lepturus
GAGGAGGCTGAGAGGAGACCTTATCGCTCTCTACAACTACCTGAAAGGGGGTTGTGTTGAGGTGGGTGTTGGTCTCTTCTCCCAAGTAACCAGTGATAGAACGAGAGGAAATGGCCTCAAGTTGTGCGAGGGGAGGTTTAGATTGGATATTAGAAACAATTTCTTCACCGAGAGAGTGGTCAAGCATTGGAACAGGCTGCCCAGGGAGGTGGTGGAGTCACCATCACTGAAAATATTAAAAAAATGTGTGGATGTGGCGTTTCAGGACATGGTTTTGGGGGCATGGTGGTGTTGGGTTATCAGTTGGACTTGATGATCTCGAAGGTCCTTTCCAGCCTTAATGATTTTGTGATTCTGTGAAAGTCAGGATGGTAGAGCTGAAGTCAATATATTTGTCCGGAGTTTCCAAAAGCAAAAGGAACTTCAAAACTCTCTCTTTGCTGGAGAGCAAAAGAAACTTCAAAACTCTTTTACGATTATTATTATTCTAATTATATCTTTTACCTGTTGAGTACTCAGCAATAAAGTCTCTCTCTTAAACAGTTAGTCTATTTCTTTTGCATTTTATTTGGCGTAATAGTTGCAGATGACTAATTTTATGGGGAAACACATTTCTGTCTGGGAACATAGAAATCTTTGCCAAAACATTTGGATTCACCTTATCCATTATTTCAACAAATAGAGAGCTAGGTATTTTATGTGTTGCTGTTTAAGGGTCCTTGTTTATATTAAACTGGAGATGTGTACCATTCTTTAAGAGGGTTGAAAGAAATTATGCAGCAATAGGGAATGCCTTTCTAACTTCATAAGCAACAGGGGACCACTCAGCATGCCATTTGTTACAAACTCTGTAACCTTCATACAATACATTTAAACAACTACTCGCAAACATATGTCAATGAAATATTATTTTAATTGGAGTTGAGTTTACCTCAACCTATTTTGTTTCTTCATAGTTTAAGTTAAAAACTGTGAGGCAAAGCAACAACAGAAGTATCTTTGTGAAATCCAGAAGTATAAAAGCATATACTGCTACTGATAAATTGTCTTTCCAAGAGGAAATTGGGACTTTATTAGAAAGCAGGTGAGCATTATAATGCTTTTTCCCTAGAGAGGTTTATGAAGGCCTGAGAAGTCAGTAGATGAAACATGAATACTGGGGATCTATTTTTTTCAAGCAGGCCTTTGAACTCAATGACAGTTGAGTACTGCGTTCAAATAAAAAAATGGAATATAACTAGATCATATTTCATTTCTAGTCTACAGAGGGTTTTTTTTAAACTGTAATGAATTCATAGGATCTGATGATTTCAAGAAAGAGGTGTCAGAGGAACAGAATGACTGTCTTTTGTACCTAATAAAGGCCCCTTATGGAGCTTTTTGATGCCTGCATACATAGGGACATATGGTCACACTCAGTCTATCTGTCAGAGAAAATCCTGATCTAGGCTATAGGAAGGCCTATGGAACGGCTCTCTCACCTAATGATATGTAACATTCTTTTTGCTGCTTATGAAGTTATATATTTGACTATTCAATGTTTATTCTGAGAAATTAAATTATTTTAGTCTCCATAAAAATATAATCACTGAATACACTTTTCATTCTGAAACCTTGATCTTTTCATAAATACATGAAACATTCATCAACATCATGAACAACATTAATAGATCCACACTATATACTATAGTTTTGAGCACAATGTCTATTAGGCATTATAAAATATTTATAGTTTGTTTTCTAAACTGGAGACCATGTATTTATTTGGCCTTCTTCAGAGCTATTCAGACTCTCAAGGCTTCACAGATAAGTAATAATAAACAATTCTTGCTATAACTGACAATAATGTAAAACAAATGAAAAAGTAATCACCCAGGAACAATTTAACTCTTCATTATGTTTCTATTACTTCAATTTTTACAAGAACAAGAGAACTGATATTAATATCTTCTTCTGAAAAGCTCTTAGGTAAATCTAAGTGTGCATCTTTGAGCAACAAAATTCTTTTTAACAAGATGATTTCTGGCAGTTAGTTCAGACATAATCTGAGAATAGTTTTTTTCTCCTCTGCAGATCTCGAAATAGAGATCATTCTCCTACAAACCTGCTGCTTGATAGTTTACTTGCCTGGAGGAATATGAAGTAGATTTTGCATTTATTGCATCATTGGGATAGAATTTCTAAAACTTGGCAAGAGGTGGGGAAAAAGTGTGGGTAAAGCACTTTATGATGTTGACAAGTTTTTCCTCTTTTATATTTGTATTCTCATGTACCTGTATCTACCTTATAGCTCATATTTTGTACTGAGTTATTAAATCTCTGGTGCATGAATCATCTTTTTGTTCTGAACTTGTATAACTGTCTCTAAGTGCACCACTTGGGTACCTAGGCATTACTGAAGTAGAAAATTGAGGCCCATTCAGCCTTAAAATGGAATGCCTATTTCACCAGCATGGTTGTAGCATGCCAACTTATGTAACCACTGACACACAAACAGATTGCGTGATTCATTTTGGTACATCTTTGATTTCCCAGCTAGAATGACCTGTTACCCATTTACATCTACAGACATCCTCCAACAAGGTTCCTGAGCATCTTGATCTAAAAAAAATTAATCCTGAGCACAGTCCAGTCTCTGGATTCATAATGTGAATCTCTAAGTCCTTTGTCAATAAACCTTTTTGCAGTATAAATTAATGGGGAGCAGTTAAAACAGCTTCATCATACCTGTTCAGGGTTTGACAGTAGGAACATGTTCAACTTCTTTGGCAAAGAAGCAAAATTAATCAAACCTTTTTACTATTGAATGGAAGAACTGCACTGAGTTTCATTTCCAACTAAGGGTAACAGAGGTACAATGTCAACTACTTTTGGGTTTCCAACAAAGAAATAGCTTTCCACTTATGATCAAAATAACCTAGCAGCCATCAACGAGATGCTCAGAAAGGTCTTAGACCAGTACCCAACACTATACAGTTTGGAACTTGTGCCCTTTGACATCCATCTCATGAAACATTGCTTTGTAGCATCATGATATTATTTATCACAATTAAGTATTATTTATGGTGATTTTCTGACATATTTAAGTATGTAACTTGGAACTTGAGTTTAAAATGGCTGCACTGAGTCAGCCCACAGTTACATATAACATTGTATATTGCTTTTGATGGTTTCTATATCATGCTGCATTAGTTATGCCAGGCAAACTAATAATACTGAGAAGTTTACCTTTTATTTTGTGTTATGCTTCATCAGAACTAATGAACTGCTTTGTGCTTTCCTTGGGCTCATAGTGGCTCAGTCTGTGCTTCAACCCTCTCCATCACTTGGTTCTGTACAAAATGCAAGGCTGTCTATCACATTCCTTTCAAGTTGCACTGCAGGAAGAAATCCTTCGTACTCATTGTACAATAATCCAGTGGATAAAGCATTGACCGAAGGAGACCTGTGTTCAGTTGTTTCTTCTGCTTCAGGAAATGCAATCTTCCATCTCCAAAAAAATCACCACTACAACTTTAGGCTGTAATGATAAAGAATAAAGGAATTCTCAGCTTCTTCTGTTCAAAATACTGCTCTCTGCTTTTAGACAAAGAAAAAAACAAATACATGAGTAAAACACTGAACTGAGCTGTGAAAACAAACCTGTGTGTGACCACAGTCCCACTGTAATGGTTAAAGAAAACTTGGCCTTAGCCTGTACTCCAGCAGCCACTTACGTATTTTCATCAAATAGTCATTGAATGAAACACAAAAGTTGTCCTTAGAGTTAATTTTGTCTTCCTCTTTCCAAGAATATATTAACCTCTAGACTATAAGAAAATCAAGCATCCCTTTCTAAATCATTACAGCTTGCTTTAGACTCTCTTATCCAGATTTTATCTCTATTATTCCTTGTTTTGTTGTTTTGCCATTCATCTACAAAACTGTAATTAACACTTTAATTATGTTTCTTCTCTATTTGCATGGAAAAAAAATGAGAGAAGCATCAGAACCTGGTGATGAAAACTTATTGTGAGATGACAGAACCATACAGTTGGCTAAAGATCCTGAGACAGATTCATGTTAAACCTTTTTTTGAGCAGCAGGAGGTAGTACAGGAATAATATGATACCACTGTGCTTAACATCATATTATTTGAATGTGTAAGCCTTCACTTTGATTCATCAATAGTAGTACCATACATATAATGTACAATGTTTGCAAGCTTAAACAAACAGATTAATGCTCTCTGACCCAATTCATTGTTCCAGTCCCTGGTTCCCAAGCCTAAATAAACAGATTAATGTTCTCTTCCAAGTTAATATTAATAAAGACTCTGTCCAGGCAAGGCTAGAAGCAGTATTCCACACAGTCACTGATGTTTGCTTATGCTGAGTATTGCTGAGATCTGGGTTTTGACTTCTATGACCACTTGTTCTTGTTGCTGTTGGGTTGCTGTGGCCTCACCAGATGAATCCAGCTGCTCTGAGCTCCCAACTCTCCACTGCTCTTCTGAGCCTCACAGTGTCTGGTTCTGGTCTCTGTCACTAAAAAGTTCAACATAGATACATGTATATACACACATACATGCATGTATTACAATATATATTTGTGTATAAATATATGGTTTATTTACTTTTTTTTTCTGCTGAAACCAATAAAAAGGTGCTGCTTTCAACAGAAAGGTCTCCTTGTTGGTCTTTTCCTGTTTTTACCTCCTGCAAGTTGCCATTCACCCTTCTGAATTTTTACATTAGTGATTAGGAAGAGGCTTGTAACTGGGAAAATGGACTAACTATATGAACGTTTCATAGTTTATCCAATTTTCATGCTATAATGTAGTTTTAAGAGATCTGGAGTAACGAGATATGAGCATCTTATAGCCATGTCTTTATTAATTTTTAAAAGTCTATTGGATTGTTGTGTTGTATTATGTTTAGGTCTATCCACAGTTGTACTATTGACTTTGACAGTAATGTGATCTGGACATTAACATGACTAGCCTCAAAGTGCACTATCATTATAGTCTGGATGTGCTTGCATAAGCACTTCTTTCGATTAAGTGGTATGATTATTTTTTTCTTCTTTCTTCTAGGATGCATGTGTTTAGCCTGAAATTTGCATACCAGGACTCTCTCCATGCATTCAGTGAATGGGCTTTTTTACCACTTTCATATATATTTATTAATTTTTTCTATTATTAGTTCAATAATTAGAAGAAACAGAATTAAATACTATATTGAAGTTTACCATCTTCCCAATAACTTCTAGAAGGTTCTGCTTTTAATGGATCTTCTTGCATATATATCTGAAAAGAGGATTCTCTTAAAGCATGAAAATATGAAGTCATTAAAATCAAAGGTTTTTTTGGGACACATTCAGACATTCTTCATGACAAATTTAATACAGAGAACATTCCCCTCAGGGGAAAAAGACACCTCCTAAGAAGCTGGATAACTCTCCACTGTAAATTCATATTCAAAATAGACATTTAAACATTGGTCTCCCACATCTGAGCACTAAACCTGAGTCATTCTACTGCTGTCTTTTCAGACCTGGGCTCTTCAAGTTGCTGTGGTGGGTGTTGCTCACCTCCTGACATGCCCAGAAGCCTTTGCTACCGTCTGCCTCGTGTGCTTGTTTTGGAGCTCCAAGGTTCAGTGGCTTTATTGACTGCCTGAGTCATAACATAAACTAGGTCGTCTATACCCAAGCTGAGTGTCCTAATCATTGGACCAATGAATCACCTCTTCTAATTTTCTGGCCCAATGTCTCTGTTCAATTATTTAGAGAATCCCTGACCTATTCTGCCACAGGTGAACATAGCTGGTGATCAGAGCATTTAGCTGTAATGAGGGAAACTCATGTTGAAGACCTTTTGCTTGATTCAGATCTGTTCTTACTTACCTGCTGGTGTATGCTGTGGGATAATCTCTCTCCAGTTTTGTTCCCACAGATATTTCTGTCTTCCTCACCCTCAAGTCTCAAGCTTATGTCTATATAAAAATATTACTAGTTTTAAGGAATATTTTCTGAGGTGAGAAAACTATTTCCCCAACTTCCAATCAACCTTTGATAAGCAGCACCTTGTCTTCCTGTTAAGGGTGCTCATTTTGTTATTTGTATTACATTTTCTGTTTTACAACATGCCTTTTTAATGGGTAAAATGGAAGAACTGCTTAGGTGCTCAAGAAATATTCTTTTTCCACATAATATTGTTAGAGTTCCTACTTCATATGATGCCTAAATTATATAGGGATGATAAAAATAATTGTTTCAAGTGTTTTAAAATCACTTTCCTTAACTGGAAGTATTTTGACATGTAGTACATTGCAAAAAATTACTATGCTAATGTTGTTATCCTCAAGAATCAAAAACTCTGGCTAAGGCTCTCAAAATCATGAAATGTTCAAAAATACTATCTTTTGGTTTCTTTTGTTCATTTTTTTAATATTCTAAATCTGTAGACTGCACTCAGATTACATTTTCAAGCCTTTCTATAACCCCTCTACAAGTCTAGGAATCCATGCTTATTAAAAGAAATGAACACTGAGACTCATGTATTAACATAAGCCCAGAAATCTGAACAGAATTCTCACTAAAATTTGCAAGGCTTGCTCTAAAAGATCTGCAGGTTAACCCTCTGTTACCCAGGCTCAGTATAGTTCTGCGGAGGAAGGAAGAAGAAAAGCAAGAGATGGCTCCAGTTTAGATTCTATCATCAGCATCATTTAGCTAGCCGGACTGCGCGTATAGACCACTTTTACACAATAATAGATGGTTATCCCATCATTAATATTAACTATTTCCAAGCTCTGTTTTCTTCCAAGATCCAATATTAGTGCTCTGTTTTTTAATAATAATGCACATCCACAGAATCAGGTGCAGCTAAGAGAGACATTGAGTATTTTTGAATGCCAGTCCACTGAGGAGCCTTACTTTTGACCTCAAGGTCTCCAAATCTTGATCCAACTCTCCTTGCTTTCACTGAATTCATTAAGAACCCCAAGTCTTTCAAGAGACAAAGAGTTTTTCAAGTCATCAACATAATTTAGAAATTAACAATACAGATTTTGTTTTATTAATACTCAGTTTCCTTGTTTGTTGACACTTCAAAAGTGGTCTGGTTGGAAAACAAGCCCAAGTGACATTCTGATTTTATGTTTTTTTTCCTAATTGCATACTATCTTGAAAACATGCCAGGTAGCTCCCTGCCAGCTTTTCCATACTGGACATATCATTCCCTTGTTCTATCAAAATGCCAAAAATCAGTCATGGGATTTCGAGTCTACTAAGTAATTAACATCATCTCAGCATTAACTGTGTAGAAAATATTATGTTCTTAATCTGCCTGATCTGGAAGGTCAAGCTGTGCCCACATGTTGCTGCCTTCTAAGGACTCAACACCAGAGTATTGGTTTTGCCAGGAGTAATAAATCCAGCAAGAATGGTTTGAACTTTTTCTTTTTAATTCTATCTATATAGCTGTCTACCTACGTATCTAAAGTACCCATCACTATAATGTCATGGTGTCAAACTTTGTAAATTACAGAGCCACCCAATAATTTGTCTTAATTTCTATTATTTCAAGCTAGATTAATTCCCCCTCTGGTTTTATTTCTTTCAGGAAAATAAGATAATGTGAGTAATAGCTTAAAAAGGAGTACAGGATTTTACTATATGAAAACAATTTCTTCAAACAGAACAAACTGTGATTTTGCTGTTTAATTTTCCTAGTAGATCCTTTCAGGTGGGAAGGATTTTACAAAAAACAATCTACTTGTTTAAATTATTTCCTTGTGGAAGATCAACAACCATACAAAAAGACATGGCATGAGGAAAAGCAACTCATGCCATATTTTGCAGTAGAAATGTTTCCTCAAGCAAGGGGAAATCCTGTGTGAATTATGTTTTCAAATACAACTTTCACTTTGAAAGAGTTGTCCTCATGAGGGCGAAACGAAACAAATATTCTGATCTGAGTTTGGGTTTTGGGGGTTAGATGAGAATATATATGTATTTTATTTAACAAAAAGTTATCTGAGTGAATAAAGATGTTGGGGTTGGTCTTCTGTGCATTGGTATCAGAAGCAAAATTGATTTTTGAAAGTATAAATCTCTGCAATTTTATGCAAAATAGCTGTTCATTTCTGTTTGCTTAAAGAAAATCAGTTTGCCTTAAAAAAAGTAATTAACTCTTTTGTAGTCACTTGAATGAGCAATACACATCCACTTCTGATAGCGTAAGACAAATCTACCCTGAAGCATTTCAAATGTGAAAGTCATAGATTCCATCCAAAGGTGGATGCAGCCTTGTGCTTTTGTCCAGTTGAAATTAATTGTACTAAATAAAGTGAGGTCACCCTGCAGGCGACAGAGTATTAAGCTGTGAGCAACGAAAGTATACACTTACCCACAACAGCAGTTCTATAAACAGTGTGATTCTTATGCATTTACTGATTATCTTTATTGTATTGTTCTTTTTTCAGTAGCTGATATAAATTACATACCATTATGGTCCAGCTGCAAATAATGAAATTACAATACCATCTATGCCACAGTGCAGGCTGGCATTCATATATCCCTTTAGAAGTGTTAAGAGAAAAGACAGGGTATTGCAGCTGAGTACATTTTATGATGGAATGCTCTAATAGACATTTAATATATTTATCTGCTTTCTGAAACCAGCAGCTATAGCCAGTGGAAATGGCTGGCTGACCACTGTTATTATCTGAGCAACCTAAGTAGTTATGTTCTGAGCTACAGGGTGTTGAAGATAATAGTTCAGTCTAGACTCAATACCTACATGATGGTAGATTGCCTTCTCCTTTCTGCTTGCTGGTCAAGCCCAGTTGATGATGATTGACTTAATGAGAGTCACCTGGCTCATAACCTAAGGAATAAGAGGATTGTTTACACAGAAGAACAGTATTATGCTTCTTGGGAGAATTTGACTGATTTTGTTAGTTTTGTAGCTGTTTAACTCTTTGGACTACTGTGTTACCTCTAGCAAATTGTTAGTTGATAGTGGTGTCTTCAAGGGATTACTGAAATCACTTGTACCTTTTACCTAACAACAGGTGAGTTATTGCCCAAGGTGTACGATCGGACATTCATCTTGCTGTTACTGTCCTTCTCCTCTCTCTCTTCTTTCCCTGTTTGTTTTATTCCCATTAGTGTGTTTCGTTTACATCCAGATTCTAACAAATGTGTCCTCACTGAATGATGTTCAGTTCCCACTATTGCAGGCAATCCTTTTACAAAATTCTCCCACACACTTCATGTTTTAAGCTTGCTATATTTCACAGTCTAAAGCACCAGGTACATTTTCCTGTTAGGCTCAAAGAAAGTGGTTATTGTTCCTTTAAGGGATCCCTCCCCCTTCTCCTTTGTTTGGCAGAAGAGGTCAGGGAGAAGAGGCATCACCTGAACTCAGGGGGCTCAGGTTAGGCTTTCTGGGAGATTTTATGTAAGCATGACTAAAATGTTTAGCAACACTACTCAGGTTTGCATGGAGCAAAAAAGTCAATACTCTGTCTACACCATGGAGAGATCAAAGATTTTATAAAGAGCCAGACATAAAGAGGCTAATGTTTGGGTCAAAAATATTTGGAAATAAAGAAAAGAAAAATAAAGTGCCACAGTTATTTTCCTGTTAAACTTAATCTCTTTGCTGGAATGAACTGACTAGATATATATAAAATTTTGCCCACAACTGAAGTGTAGCTGAGACCATACAATACTGAGTAAAAAAAAATAATTCTATCTAGCTGAAATTCTAATTGCTTAAAACAATAGCATATAACCTGTCCCCCCACCAAAGAACACTCAGCACATTAGAGAGAGAGATTTTGAACACAGAAGCTATGTGGACAGCCTTCAAAATGTCCTTATTCTACAATGGACATTCTACTACCTGAACAGGATGGTAGGATGCACTCTGCCTATATGGTTCTAACAAACCAGATTACATTTTGATAAAACTTCATTGACTTTGATAAGTTAGTAGAAAAATGAATTTAACCCCAAGACTTTTTTGTTTTTCAGGAAAAGGAAGCACTGTTAATTATTATAATTGTTTACTTTCTCTTGTTCTAACATGACTAGTTTTTGACTTGCATCCTCATTGAGCTGGAGTAAAGTATTCTATTTACATTTAGGACTTTTACATTAGGAATACATTTCACCTATGTAGTGAAGGACATTCCTGATTTTCTACCATTTTTGAAAAACTTTACTGTGATTTCTGAGGTTCTACCCTACCTTACTTGCATTCACTGGTGATCTCAAACCAATTTTTTCCAGAGCACTGCAGTCTTCTCTCTCCATGCTTTCTTTCAGGAAACCACATGCAAAATTGACACCTTTTTGGACTTGTCACTCTGGGGATTTAGGGTAATATTTAAGGTGGTCATTCTGCTCCTTTGCTCAGTTATGCCCTTACAAGAGTGTTCCAGAAATATGGGAAGAAAAGCAAGTTGCAGTGAATGTGTTTGTAACAGCCAGCAATTCTATCAACACACATGAAAGCTGTGGATAATAATGTGAATGGTATGACTCTGGGTTATTTCCTTAAATATTGCCATTGTGTGAACCATTGTCTTTATCTCTGTGGCCTTTAATAGGGTTAAACAGGTTAAACAAGAAAAGTACCTGAATTCTGTTCCAGCCCTTTGCTTAGTACTTGAATACTGCCCCTTAAATCCACTTTCACTGCCATTTTTTCTGTGTAAGGGAAGGTTAAAGCTTTATCATCATTCCTTAGTACAGAGAGATCATTTGGTCACCAGCAGATCTGTCTGTTCAGAAGATGTTTTTCCATCCCACTTGCTCATCAGTGGGAGAAAAGGGAAAGGATAACCCTAAGGGTACTATTTATTGCTCTCAGTCCAGAAAGAGGCAGAAGTTATGGGAATGATGCCCTGAGATCCCTCACCACATGTTAAAAAACTAGGTTGTCAAAAGGCAAAAAGAATGCTTCTTTGACTTGCCAGTTGAGGATACAAATACCAAGAGGTTTTTGTTTTAGTGCTTTCAAATTCAATAATCATTCATTGGCTTGTTTTCCTTCTGTGCTAGGGAGGACAGGTAGTCAGAGCAGAGAATACAGATTGTTTCAGTCGGCTCCTGTTCAGCTGATAGTATACACAGCTGTACATAGCCAGTGCCTGCCAGCAGAGGCCTGACCCGGGCAATTAACCTTATATTAACACCCCTAATGGTGATCATCTGTTGCCATATGCCTGCAGCCTGAGCTCTAAGTCAGCAGTGAGACCATCCACTCCTCAAGTCATATCTGATCCTTGGTCACAAGGTACTGAGCTTGAGTTGATTTTAAAATGGGTAGGGAGGTGATTTTTAAAATGTTTATTTGTAACCTGTTCATTTTAGGGGAGAGTAAATCCCCCTGGGAAAGATAGTAATTGCCTCAGGAAAATATGTGAAACCCACTTGCCTGGAGGCAAATCATTGAACAGATTGTTCTAAATAATGGCTTAAGTTGTAGTAGCCCTATATTTCTCCATGTCTAGAACTATGCTAAAACCCAGAAGAAGATAGAAAAACTCCTTTTATAGCTTATTTGCTTTCTGGGCTGAATCTGTTCACTGCCTGTATCGAGTATAGTTATTGTTCTAGGAGTAGCTATTGAATCCAAAAAGCAATTTGAAACACCATGTGAAGTAATTTTTCTTGTACTCAGGTTGTGATATTTAAACATATGTGTGCTAAGACCAGTATTTGCTGCACCACTGCTGGTGTTAATCCTTGTTTATACCGTGTGTAAGCTGCTGGCAGGTGTTACATTTTTATTTCAAATCTGTTGCTTTCTTGGATTTATTTTCTGTATCCTTGTCATCCTAAACAAGCTCTTTCTTTTTTCCTCCAGTGGCAGCTCAGGCTGGAATATCTACAAGGACAACCACGGTGGAAATCTACTACAAAATACCAGTCCTTCCATATCATTCATACCATCAAGAAGAAAGTAACACTGAAGCAAAGAGTGCATTAATAAGAAATAGAAGACAAATGGGTATTTTAAAAGATGTGCCTTGTTTCACTATAAAAACCAAAAGGTGTCTTTTATTCTATCCCAGTATCATATTTTATGTATGATGCTTCCATGTACTACTTTTCCTCAGTCTATATGTACGCAGTAGATTATCGATTGTTTGGGCAAGATATGCCTAACGCTTACTACTTTTCCCATTATCATAAAATCTAGAGGGACAAAGATGTTGTTATACGTTTCGATATGTTCTTGGATAAGTACAGAGAAATTCTATTAATGAAGCCCACTTTAAGGTTTGCTGATCAGTGGAATTTAGTGTGACTTGCTTGACAAAAAAGCAAAAGAGGATGTTGCACACATTACAAATAAGAAATCTTTACAAATCACCTAGTAGCAAGAAAACAAACACTTCTTCAACAGTGTATATAAAAGTTATCCAGTGTATATTAAGAGATTTTATAATTAATTCTTGCAGGAATAAATGAACAATATAGGATTATTTTGTTCCCTCATCCAGCTAACACTTATTTCTGAGTGCAGTGTTTACCACCACGAATAGTACTAAAGAAACAGTAAGAATGACGTAGACAAGATTTTCAGGACTGAATACTTATACCAGGACATTTTCTCTTTTGCACGTGTATTGCATTTTCTCTCCAGTTCTAATCCTTTGAGGTTTTATGTTCTCTCATTTCTCTTCAGCTTCTTTGAGAAAATGGCATTCAGTACCTTGCAGTTCCCGTAAAATGTATCAAGATTAAAATCCTGTCTCCACTAAATTCAGTGGCAACATTCCAATTCCCTGTAAGCAAGATAGCATTTCTCCATTGATAAAAGTCTTTGCTGCAGAAATAAAGTATTTGTGGAACTTGTGTACACTGCTTCCATCATCAGCATAGTCTGGGAACATAAGAGCCTGTTCTTAAAGTCCATTCTAGAATACACTGTAGAGAAGAAGGAATATTTCAATACAAAACATAGAAGCTCTGAAGAAACTTTTGCAGAACAATTGAACTTAGACTTTCACTGGAGACCAGAACCAGCATTGTTTTCCATGGAATTAATTTCTACCTTTATGAAATTATTATTTGCTAATTAAAATTCCAAGCAAGGAAAATTGTAACTGTAATGGAATAGGTCAGATGATCTGTAGAAAAATAGAATTACTTCTTAATACTGTCCAGAGTCTTCATCCCTGAAACACTAACAGGGACTCCTTAGTGACTTATCAGGTGGGATAAACTTTTATTCTTCAAACTAAAAGCTCGACTCTGTTTTTACCTTGTCAAAATGTGGTGGTAAAAGGGAACATCTTGAGCTGTCAGTTGGCTATTAGAATTGGTTTGTGTGTCTGACAGAGTATCACAGCTGGCTATACAAATGGGAGGTTTACTTTGCAAGGAGAAAAATTCTATTAAGTTTCTCTAGGTCATTTTTGTTAAGGTCTCCATGATGATGACAGAGGTGTGGTAACTAGATAGCTAGGACAGGAAAGGGAAAAAGCATGCTTTTATATTAGGGTAAGTAAGTGTAATGAAAATTTGGAAGTGAACATGCCTGATAAGATATTGAAATAAAATACTTCTGGTTTTGACAAAGCACAACAGAAATGAGAGTTTCTAGTGAATTTGAAGTGACACAGGAAGGTACATCTGAAAATACTGCAAAAAAGTTTTGTAAACAAAATTGAACATTGTATATTGTGTTTGCTTATATTTGAAGAGTAATTGTATACAAAATACAATTATGGAATTAGAAAATAATACATTTAAAAAGCGAATTACATTGAAAAGCTGTTCTTAAATTTTTCAGGAAAAAACCAAAGACCTTCCAGTTACCTCTTGATTGTAAGTAGTGTCAGGGTATCATTTTGTAAAGATGGGAAAATCACATTTTTATGTCTGATTCCACCCCAAAATTAAGAGGATAGTTAAGTCCCACTGGTGCTTCTATTGGAAAAATAAATTTTACAGGTATTTTTGTAGCTTTTTCACTTTAACTCCTGAAATGCAAAATATTTAGACCATTTAAAAGTTTCCATAGCTGCCTTCTCTCTCAAATCATAACTTTAAAATCCATAATTATCCAGGTACATAACCTGTAGGGTCATCTTAAAATATTTTTTGCTGTCACGTACCTCAGGGGACTGTCAGTGAACTGCAATTAAATCCAGTTCTCCCACATAAACCTTGAATAATTTAGAGGTATAAAACAGTGAGACAGACAAGTTCCACAGGAGAAGAAATAGCAATAATACCAGGAAAGGAGCAGGGATAATGTCCCTTTTCCCCCTACCATTTTCCTACTATTGAACAAGCCAGTGGGAGAAATATTTGCCCCTTCTCTGCTTCACTTATGCCCTGAATCTATATAAATGTGTATCCCTCAGCTCTCTGGGGCTAGCATGCAGCCCCACTGATACAAAATGAAGAGCACTCTCACAGAGGTTACCCTGTGAGAAGGGTAACAAGAAGAAGGGTCACAAGAAGAAGCTTCTACAGGGTGGTAAACCCTGAGCAAGCCCTCCTACTCAGAGGTGAAATTCACCTCTGACATTTCAGGCTGAGTTCCAGTTATATATTTTTATTTATCTTTTTTATAAAAGATGTAATGCACCCTAGGATATGTGTAGTCATTCATCAGAGCAAATAAACTCTGGAATATGGTAAATGAAGGCGTAAAAACATCACCAGAAGTACTACTGAATGGAATGAAGAATCAAGGTGAAAGCCCGCTATGAAGCCTGAGATCTTTTTGTGTGTGCAACTATTTTTTTTTTGACACTTGCTTTATTTCTGGGAAGCATCTTTTACTCAGTTATTTCACTTGGTTTAATGCTGACTTGAGTAAAACCAAGTCTTTCCGGGTTTTTTGTACTCACTGAGGACTGCTTTAACATGAATTTCAAGGCAGTGATTCTGAACCTGCCTCTGTGTTTCAGAAAAACAGACTTCCTCCTGCCTACAACCCAATCAGTGCATCTGTCCACCTGGTTTGGGCTTCTGGAAGTTTTCTGTTACATGGTTTAAAGTGACTGTGTGGATTGCAGTCATAAGATAGGGCGCGTAACAGAATGAGTGACCATCTTCTTTCCTTTCTCTGGCAGTTTGCCTTGCAAGACAAACTTTCCTTAACATGTTGGTTTTGCATTTAAAGGGATGCATTGCAGAGACAAAGTGAGGTGTATTTAACCAGTATGAGGGTGCTCCTGAAGGTACTGAAACAAATAGCTCTCTTATCCCAGGGACTGTCATCTTGAATATATTTGTAAATACTGTGGCTTAAAAATACATTTTTGTCTATGTCAAATCCAAGTGTACATTTTCATTTGACTTTGGATTTCCATGTGTAAAATATCTTGCTACAGAACCAGTATGCATCTGAACCTTTATGGGACTTGTCCTAAATGTACCAACTGTTGATCCACATGCAAATCGTCATCTGTTTTCCAGGGTTTGGGATATGAGCACCAGCCAGACCACTTGCTTGTACACTGCTGATGACAAAAACTGGCATACCAGATGCATGTTAGCCTGATATACCAACTCAGAATAAGTATAGCACTTCATCCCTTGCACCCTCTACATAAACTGTACTGAGTATGCGTGAAATGATGTAACGTATCAGCCCCTGTGTTGCCCCTCTTTTAATACACAGATTTAAATATAAACATAGCAAAATTAGTGTAAAAATATGTTTATGCATCATGGAACTTACAAATCTGAAAACCTCAAAAACTGAGGATTGTAGAAGCTGAATTTTCAACAGCAGTGTAAGTCTGGCCACAAGAATCATGTTGACATTTCTATTTGTGCATGTATGTACACTAGAGCATTCTTTATTGACCTAAAAGAAAACACACATGGTGTATTTAAATCTATGTATCTGTACATATGCAATATCACAAAGTTAGACATATTGTGGGAAAATTAATAGAATTTTTCTTTTGTCTTTTGTGCAATGAACCTCTGAAGCACTGATTACTATTAATTGTCAGTAATTTCATCAGTTGTTTGCCTGCAGTACAGTGGGCAAACCTTTGTTCCATGGAACATGCAGCAAACACAAGCCAGAATTTCTTTATTCATTCCATTTCTCCTACTTAACTCCTGACATGATTTCTTGGCTCCAAAACATTTGTCATGTGCTTGGATATTTGCTTTCCTCAGTAGAAACCTAATATGTTTATGGTGTATTCTAGGAGAAAAGTTCTGGAGAAAAAAACACTGCAGTACTAAAAGCTCACAAAAGAAATTTTGCTGAATATTACAACAGTTTTAACTGGCTGAATATGTGACATACTGTTTTGGAGGAAACAAATCATAACCATTTCTTATGAAGTTTTCGTTAAGTTGCATTAAGGGAGTTTTTGGAAAGAATACTTCCCTCCTTAGGCTTGTTTCTGTTGTCAGTCCTCTCTGTTACCGAGAAGGTGAAATTCTATTTTCTTCAAAGTGATCAGCACAACCACAACCAGCATTATTCATTCCAGGTTTAAACCCATCAGGGTTAGTGAAGCTATTTGCAAGACACAGAATTGCCATACCTAAGTAGACTTTCCTGTAAATGCCACTCTTTGAATAATGGTCATCTTCATCACAACTGCAGGGAAATTTAGGCTCATAGAAGTCAGAATTAACTCTTAGGTTGTATTTGTACATGAAAAAATTCTAGTAAATCAATGTGTTTCATGCAGAATAGGGACCATTATTTTCACTCCATGGACATTTTATTCGTACTCAAAATTGCTTTTTCAAGTTCTAAGCAATTAGATGTTATTTTTCCTCTCTGAGCATGGGAATAGCATCTAAAAATGTCTCAAACCCCCACATTTCACTCTACTTTAGTAATGAGACAATAGCAAATACAGAAAGTTAGGACAAGTTGTAGCTCACAGCAAAAAAATAAAAGAAACAAAGCTATTTAATCTAGAATGTTTCAAGTTGTTAAAAGCACCTCATGCAAGCCCATATTTAAAATTCAAGTGAATCTTTCCATTGACTTCAGTAAGCTTCAGTTCAAGTCCATATGGAAAATATGCCCCTCTAAGTAAAACTATTCCACTTCTGCCATGACATTGTAGTAGTCACCGTACTTTATTCAGACATTGTTTGGTAAATCTTGCTATAATATTTCTGTCTAAGTAAGTTCCCATTTTAGTCTAATATTTAGAGAATCTTCTCTTTTTCTATTTGCCATGTATCACATAAACATATATTATGCTAGGATACGGGCTTAAAAGGTCAGCAGTGTTTTAAAAACAGTTGTCAGTCTCAAGTAAAACACCTGGTCTAAAGTCCTGTTCCCCTCTCTTTCTTCCTTCCCCCTCCTATTTTTGCTAAAATATTTTCAACATCAGTATGATGTGCATACTATGGTTTCTTTTCTTTTGCCTTTAAAATGCTTCTGTGCAAGAGTATAGTAACTGAAAAATGCTAGGATTTAGAAATAAAACCTGAAATATCTTTCCAACTCACATGTCCATTTTAACTAACCTTACGTCTAGGAGAAATAAAAACACAGAAAATAATGAAGAGATAGCTTTAAAGAGCTGTAATGAGCTCTTTGAACTCTTTAATAATGAGCTAAAATGAATTTACACTATAATAATAAAATTTCAAGGACTGTTTAGAAACAAAAATACAATAACTAGAGCTTTATAACTCTAGAACTGTAACTGGAGCCACAATGAACAACTCAGGAGAGCTTTGCACCTTTGATAATCTTTGGACGCAAACCTTAAAAGTCATGAGCAAAATAGCACTCTCTCCTGAACAGTTAACACAAAAAACCCATACAATTTACCTACTGAACTATCAGAAAATTCCACAAGCCAATTTGGATCTCAGAATGAACAGAGATTCTGAAACAATCCAATTATCTTCCGAAGGCCTAATGAGAGAGCTTTTCCAAATCTCATTCGAACAATTGGTATGTGAACTGAAAAAAGCATACAAGAAGCATAAATTAACTGCTGAGAGAACAAGTAAGTGGTTTTATTTCCTTCCGTGTTGGTTGAGAGGGAAACAGTAAGGAAAACAAGGAAGAGAAGTGGTGAGATCCTGAAACACTTAAAAGTTTTAGATACTGGGTCATCTGTGCATAAGCTGTATTTGCTGAGTAAGCAGACACAATTCTAAAAAGAAGCTGCTAGAAACCTACATTCTCATAAAAAATATAAGTCAATCAGGTCATAAAACATAAAGTGATTGTGACAATAATAGTTCTAGAGTTATATAGCGAATACTCAGAACATATCTGGGTTACCTCAGGTGGAGTTTAATGTGACAGAAGAGACTTTATTGACCACACAGTGACTATGCAACCTTTTATCCACATAGCAAATCTTGTTCCAAGCCAATTTGCAAAACAGTAATCTCAGAAATAATGTCAGAATATAGAAGTAGTTTGATGGCATGACAGATAAAATTTCTTCATTATCATAAATGTTTATTAAATGGGGAATTATGAGGGGCTTTCTTTTTCTGCACTGAGGAAACTTACTGCAAGGGCTTTGCTTCAGTGTTGGCTAACCAGCATATTTAAAAATTAGGAAAAGTTTGATGGAAAAGTAAGAGGTACCTGTATTTATTAAAATTACAAATATCCAGTTCTCCTGCATCACTTTGTCTCCTCCTTGTCAAATCAGTAAGTACACAGAATTAATAAGGTTTTATTGTCATGTTACTCAGAAAGTGAATTCTCTAGGAGCAGAGTCAAGAAAGTCATTACACAGCATAAAATCCATTTTGCCAAACTGTTGTAATGTTCTCTGGTAGGTGTGTGTTTTGAAACCTATCATAATAATTATGCTGATTCATTTAAGATAAAGGAATTGTAAGAAAGTTAATATATATTGTGCTTAATTCAAGAACAAAACAGGTAGGAAAAAGGATTGGTGTATCTGCCAGTGTAAATCACACATTAGCTAAAAATTCCCTATATAAACAAAAACAGAACAGAAAGAAAAAACCTTTATATTGGAAAAGAAACATTGTGGTGTCATTGGTCAGCTGGTAAGACATATTTTTACTGGTGGAAAACAAAAAAAGGAAAAGGGAAAATTGTAAAGTCTGTTATGTGGATTTACTCCCACATCTTTACATAAAAGACAAATGTAGAGATGCTTACTTCATTTGTGGGGAAACAAAGTTGTGTCAGCTTTTGGATCCTTCTTGGCAAATCTTTATTTTGGCAGGTTTTTAAGCCACTGGCTGCATTAGAAATATATTAGCAGAAAAGAAGCAAAGCAAGATTTTGAAGATAAAGTAGAAATCTCTTGAAGCCAAAGTTGTTCTGCCAGAAGGAGTTTAACATCAAGAACAAATATACAATTAACCACTTTACTGCTCTAGTGACAAAAGATGTATGTCCCCTAGAAGCAGTAGCTATGCCCGTAATGCTCTTATGGTATTAAAAATATGTCCACACTGTTGAAGCTTTTTTAAAAACAATATAATGATTGTTTGTGTTTTTCATTAAATGGCATATATTCAAAAAACCATACTGGCTGTTATAATTACTTACTATCCATGATATTGGCAACTTTATATTGACTTGTTTTGAACTAGAAAAACCTTTGTTATATAAAAATAGTTCATATATGTGATATTTGCTAGATGATTGTGTCTTAACATGTCAAAGTTACTGTTAATCAATCAGTGATGAATTGGAACGGTGTTACATTAAAACTAATAAAGCAAGCTGTAAATTATGGCTTGAAAAAATATTCATATAATGAAATTTCAGATGACCTTGAATAGGATACAGTCACTAGTCACAACTATAATTCCATTAAAAAAGTTTTTAATCTGGAGAACTGTAGCTATCTCTCTGCAAAGACTCTCTCTCTCTCCCTGCACCCATCTCCCCTTCTCCACTCTTTTGTATTTTAGAATATATGGTATACATGCCCTAGATATCCATCTGTATTACTTCAAGACCAAAATAACAATTGTCTCTCTCTCTCTCTCATATATACAGTTTGCAGAACTATAAACTTAATCTGAAGATAGAGATTTAGGGACATAAGAAGAAATTTTCTTCCTACTGTGGTTCAATTATCCTGCACTGACTTAATCTTTTTAGTCCCTTCTCAGCAAAATGGGGACATAATGGCCAGTATAAACTTTAAAATGCCTTCTGTCTCAACTTGACAGGTGTACAGCTTTATTTTAGTTAACAGTATGGCTAGATTTTAGGTACTGCATTCAGTGAGTTCTGGATTATAAATGTATATTTTATAGTATTATATGGTAAAACAAAACTTTCAGAATTTGGGTAGTATTAAATATCTTTCAGCACTACTTGTAAAATCTGCTTTCATTCTAGTTACTAGAAGCCTCTATACATTCAGGGAAAAGGCAGGGTATGAACAATTAATAGTACTAACATATGACTATGAGTTTCTTTTGTCTGTTCTTCAAATCCTACTTGTATTAGCAGTGATTATCACAGAATCACAGAATCATTAAGGTTGGAAAGGACCTTCAAGATCACCAAGTCCAACTGTTAACCCAACGCCACCATACCCCCTAAAACATGTCCCGAAGCGCCACATCCACGTATTTTTTGAACACTTCTGGAGATGGTGACTCCACCACCTCCCTGGGCAGCTTGTGCCAATGCTTGACCACCCTCTCCATAAAGAAATTTTTTCTAATATCCAGACTAAACCTCCCCTGGCACAACTTGAGGCCATTTCCTCTCATCCCATCACTAGTTACTTGGGAGAAGAGACCAAACCCACCTCACCACAACCCCCTTTCAGGTAGTTGTAGAGAGTGATAAGGTCTCCCCTCAGCCTCCTCTTCTCCACACTGAACAACCCCAGTTCCCTCAGCCACTCCTCATAAGACTTGTGCTCCAGACCCTTCATAAGCTTGATTGTCCTTCTCTGGACATGCCCCAGCAACTCAATGTCCTTCTTGTAGTGAGGGAACCAAAACTGAACACAGGATTCAAGGTGTGGCCTCACCAGTGCCGAGTACAGGGGCACAATCACTTCCCCACTCCTGCTGGCCACACTATTTTTGATACAGGCCAGGATGCTGTTGGCCTTCTTGGCCACCAGGACACACTGCTGGCTTATGTTCAGCCGGCTGTCAACCAGCACCCCCAGGTCCCTTTCCGCCGGGCAGCTCTCCAGGGACTCCTCCCCAAGTCTCTAGTGTTGCATGGGGTTGTTGTGCCCCAAGT
>NW_010522637.1:0-4100 GCF_000687285.1 Phaethon lepturus
AGTGTTTCTGTGATTCTGTGATTTCTCTTTGGAACAAATGTTATACTACAATTACAACTTCAAGGAACAACTAGTAACTACTTTAAAGCAGATAAATTAGCTAAATAGGAAAACATACATTTGTTTGATAAACAAGAAGATACCATTTATGCTAAAATATATCTAGTTATTGTATACTATATCAAGCTCCTTAGAACTTGAAAAAAATGATAAAAAATGAACTTGACAAAATGCATGTGCATCTTAATTTCATAGCAAAATTTCCAAATATGTTAAATGTACAGTCACAGCAGACAAATAGTTCCAGTTATAGAACTACAGATTAATAAATAATATTTTAGATAAGTAACGGTATATAAAATGAATCCTGAGCTCTTTCCTGTAATTTCCATGGGCTGTCAAATTAATCAGAAAGTGCTGACTTTTCATCCTATGATATTTACCATATTCAAACATAGCAATACTTCACTAAAATTTACCATAGAAAAGCATTTACTTACATCAGGAAATGGAACACTCATTTTCCTATTCCACTAACTGGTCAATTACAGGGACGACTGCATTAGGGAATGTTATGTAGTAATACGCATATATATGGTGAAACTACCCAGTGACTGCATTTTATCGATGTGTCCACATAATGCCTTTTAATCAAATCTGTCAACCATACTGAGAATCTTAAACAGCTCATCGAATAAAATGTCCCATTAGCAAATAATTTACAGGTTTTATTGTCTGGTGATCTAAACTGCAAATATGAAGGTTATGCTGCTGTTCTGTAAAAGTCAGTGCACTTGTGGAAACTGTAATACTTAATGACATAAAGGACATTTGTTAAGCTTTAAAATTAATATCTATAATATATACCCAGAGTTCATCAGCTGCTTTCAGAGTTTGTTTTGTTCCCCCCACTGAAGATAGCAGTAATGGATCACCTTCAATATAAAAATATTCAGATTAGCTCAATGGGCTGAGCCATTTCTGAGGTACATTTTAGCACTTCTACTATATTTCAGTAGTGAAGACACAGATCGCATTAAATTCTTTTGAAACATTCACTTGACATGAAGGCTGAATCCTGGTCCTCAGGTAATGAGGCTCTATACCACATGAATTTAAGTCCTGAATTATGCCAGAAAGTATTTAGCCGCTTCTTGCTTCCATGCTGTGTGAACATGCTGAAACCCTAAGAGACACACAAATCATCCTTCCCTTTCTTTTGAAAAGACATGTGCTCCAGAGAGGTTATCACACTTGTCTTACCAGCTGTTTCAATGGAATTATTTAAATTTATCATCTTAAAGCATTCCCATAACACTCTGCATCATAAAAGAAAAATAAAATCATCATTTCTTTTGGCATCACCCAGCTATGGTTTTCTTATTCAGACACCCACATTTTAGTAGTTTCACGTGACCTTTTTCAAATGGAGAAGGCTTTTCAATGACTTTTTTGCCTCTGTCTTCACTGGCAAGTTCTCAAGCCACACTGTCCAAGTCACAGAAGGCAAAGGCAGGGACTGTGAGAATGAAGAACCAGAAGAGATCAGGTTTGAGACCATCTAAGGAACCTGAAGGTGCACAAGTACATGGGACCTGAGGAGATGCATGTGCAGGTCCTGAGGGAACTGGCAGATGAAGTTGCTAAGCCGCTATCCATCATATTTGAGAAGTTGTGGCAGGGTGGTGAAGTTCCCACTGACTGGAAAAGAGGAAACATAACATTCATTTTTTAAAAGGACAAAAAAGGAAGACCCGGGGAAGTACAGGCCAGTCAGTCTCACCTCCATGCCCTGCAAGATCATGAAGCAGATCCTCCTGGAAACTATGCTAAAGCATATGGAAAATAAGGAGGTGATTGGTGACAGCAAACATGGCTTCACTAAAGGCAAATAGTTCCTGACAAATTTGGTTGCCTTCTACGACAGGGTTACAGCATTGATGGATAAAGGAAGAGCAACTGACATCATCTATCTGAACTTGTGCAAAGCATTTGACACTGTCCTGCATGACATCCTCGTCTCTAAATTGAAGAGACATGGATTTCATGGATGAACCACTCAGTGGATACAGAATTGGTTGGATGGTTGCACTCAAAAAGTTGCAGTCAATGGCTCTATGGCCAAGTCGAGACCAGTGATGAGTGGCGTTCCTCAGGCATCAGTATTGGGACTGGCACTGTTTAACATCTTTGTCGACAACATGGACAGTGGGACTGAAGGCACCCTCAGCAAGTTTGCCAACACCACCAGGCTGTGTGGTGCAGTCAACACGCTGGAGAAGGAATGCTATCCAGAGGGACCTGCACAAGCTTGAGGAATGGGCCTGTGTGAACCTCATGAAGTTCAACACGGCCAAGTGCAAAGTCCTTCACATGGGTTGGGGCAACCCCAAGCACAAATAAAGGCTGGGCAAAGAATGGATTGAGCGCAGCCCTGAGGAGGAAGACTTGGGGGTGTTGATTGATAAGAAGCTAAATATGACATGGCAATGTGCGCTTGCAGCCCAGAAAGCCAACCATATACCAGGCTGCATCAAAAGTAGCATGGCCAGCAGGTCAAGGGAGGTAATTCTGCCCCTCTACTCTGCTCTGGTAAGACCCCACCTGGAGTACTACGTCCAGCTCCAGGGCCCCCAACATAAGGACATGGACTTGTTGAAGTGAGTCCAGAGGAGGGCCACAGAGGTGACCAGAGGGATGGAAAACTCTGAGAGAGTTGGGGTTTTTCAGCCTGGAGAAGAGAAGGCTCTGGGGAGACCTTACTGCAGCCTTCCAGTACCTAAAGAGAGCCTGCAAGAAAGCTGGAGAGGGACTTTTAACAAGGACATGTAGTGATATGACAGGAGGTAATGGCTTTAAACTGAAGAAGGGTAAATTTAGGTTAGATACAAGGAAGAAATTCCTCACTATGAGGGTGGTGAGGCATTGGAACAGGTTGCCCAGAGAAGTTGTGGATGCCCCATCCCTGGAAGTGTTCAAGGCCAGGCTGGATGGGGCTTTGAGCAACCTGGTCTAGTGGAAGGTGTCCCTGCCCATGATAAGAGTTTGGAAATTGATGACCTTTAAGGTCCCTTCCAACCCATTCTGTGATTCCAAATAGATAAAAATAGCACTTGAAAATATATTATTTAGGATGAAAAGGAAAAGAGTTCTCAATCCTCCTGCTACAGACCACATACTGATTTTTAATTTGAGCTGAGGAAAAAAAAAATAATCTCCCTTCACAACTTCTTCTTACCAGTACTATTAAAAAACTCAAGCAGGCACCTTGGAGGGTTATTTCCTGTGCAACGATCTCAGTACCAGTTTCTGCCAGCAGCAGCACACAGACTAATTGACAGCCTATTTCTGCTAGTAGTACTTAAATGAAATGGAAGCATCCAAATGAACATATATTATAGCTTTATAAACATGGTCAATTAGCAATCAAGGAAATTCAGGGTTGATGAACAAAAGACATCTGAAAATACAACAATAACCCAAAGTCTCTCACACTCCAGTGCTTACCATGTGACCTGTAATGAAACAGAGCCTGAAATTCAGTGAAAATACTCCTGCTGATATCAAGAGGCTTTGAATCAAACATAGCATTTATAGGAAAAGGCAGATAATGTTCTTTAAATTACATTAAGTATCTCACAAATCTGCAGACTTAGTCTTATCACTGTAATGATTGGATTTGTTAGTCACCTGCCATGAGAAAGTTTGTTTTTAAACACTTCTCAAGCTTGTCAGAAGCATTGCCAGTAATTCATTTCTTGTCTACAGATACCTCTCTTCACGAGAGAAGATTCAAGCACATGAAAACCTGACTGTTTCCCTCCTCTCTCCAACTAGACTAAGTGTGTTTTCACAAGAGAATATACTACTTGCCCCATACTTCAGGATGCAAGTGTATTCATGGAGAACATAGGCGCTGTGAGACACCTTGCTCTTAGGTGTAATACCAAGGGTGGGCTAACATGAAACAGAGGACGTGAGAAATCCCTTGCCAGTTGTGCATATTGATAATGTAACAACTCAAAATGGGAGACACAATGTAAGAACTTCTAAGCTGTAAATGAACCTGCCCTTTTGTCCTGGTTTCAGCCAGGATAGAG
>NW_010522638.1:0-246 GCF_000687285.1 Phaethon lepturus
TGATGCTTCCTGTAGCTGGAGTAGGAAGGCTTTGTCAATGCACTCCCCTTGATCGGGCGGCCTGTAGTACACACTGACCACAAGGTTCCCTTTGTTGCCTCGGTCCCTGATTCTTACCCATAAGCTCTCGACCTGCTCGTGGCTATTCTTCAGAGACAGCTCTTCACATTCTATCCATTTCTTGACGTAGAGGGCAATACCTCCACCCTTCCTTCCTCGCCTGTCCCTTCTGAACAGACTGTAGCC
>NW_010522638.1:645-2352 GCF_000687285.1 Phaethon lepturus
TGTCATGGGTAAGCCTGATATTATCCCCCTCCCCCTTCAAGGCTAGTTTAAAGCCCTGTCAATGATGTGCCCCACTTGCTTGTGAGCAAAGACCCTCTTTTCCTTTGAGAAAGGTTAATCCCATCTGATGCCAGCAAGCCAGGTGCCATGTAGACCATCCCATTATCAAAAAACCCAAAATTGTGGCGATGGCACCAGTCATGGAGCCATGCATTAATAGACTGGGCCCGTCTGTTCCTCCCTATGTCACTGCCTGCAACTGGAAGGCGGGAGGAAAAAATAACCTGTGCTACAGATTCCCTAACCATCCGTCCCAAGGCCCTGAAGTCTATTTTGATCGCCCTTGGACTATGAATTGCAGCTTCATCACCACCCACATGGAAGAGCAGTAGTGGGTAATAGTCTGAGGGCCACACCAGACTAGGAAGTTTCCTAGTGATGTCCTTAACCCGGACCCCAGGAAGGCAGCAGACTTCCCTGAGAAGGGTCAGTCCAGCATATTGGACCTTCAGTTCCCCTCAGAGTCACCTACAACTATAACCCTCTCTTCTTCCTTGTGGGGGTGGTTGTGATGTGGGGGGTAGGCCTTTCTGACCTTGGCAGCACCTCCGGCGTATCTGGACCGTCGTCCACTTCATCCATGGACTGTCCTTCCACATCCAGAGCCTCATGCCTGTTTTACAGAGGCACCTGGGGGGGCGAGGTGGGCAAGGAGGGGGTTTGTCTGCCGCCCTAAGCGTGGATTCGCTCCTTTCCTTTAAGCTACTGCCTTCAGCCTGGCAGGGGGAGGATACAGGATCCCCATGGGCTTGGGCTTTTTCTGGTGGCTGTTCCTGCTTCTGTCTCAGGGAGGGCTCATCCTTTTCATCTCTGAAAGCCACATGCTCCCATGCCAATGCATATAAATATCTCTTTTATAATCCCTGATGTACATTCTGTGTGGTGGGCTTAAAATTTCCCTTTAAAGAATCGTCAGTTTCACTTCTCTCTAATTTTCTATTCCTGTATGTTCAGTGTCATGCCGTGAGAAATGTTAAATAGGGGACTAGTACAGACATAGCTTTCAGAATGCTGATTATGTTATTATTAAATAGCTATATACCAAATTGGTATTTAGAAAAGTTCATGCAAACTTGTATTATTACCCCCTAAAATCAGCTACCGCTGTTTCAGTTAGTCCAGCTGATTTCTTTATGAAGAGCACTTAGGTATTTAAGAGAAATCTCATATAACACAATCTCATACAAATACTTTGATAAATCGTGTTGTCAGTGGAGTTGTTTAATAGCTTAAGTGCAGCACCAAGCACCTGCCCATGAGCCAAAGACCAGTTCCTCATTGCTGGCTTCTGAGCACAGCTGCCAGAAAGCTGTGAATAGGAATTGTGCTCACTTCCTGCGTCCATTGTGGAACAGAAATTTTCTTGCTTCTCCCTATCCACTCAGGTAAGATAAAGAGGTATGGATAACCTTTAGAGGATTTGGATACACAGGTTGTGGCTTCTTGGGGATACATCATCTGACAGGGGAGCACTACTGCCTTTCACAAGATGAATGCAATGAATGGCCCATGTAGGGATGGACCCAAGATAGAATTTATGGAATTCTACTGCTCTGAAAAAGCCTCTTGATTTGCCAGTGAAGCTGCAAGACACACGTATTCCCACACATGAGGAAGGGGAAATGGTGAGATGGGTATACATGTGCT
>NW_010522639.1:0-745 GCF_000687285.1 Phaethon lepturus
CCAACCCAAACCGTTCTATGATTCTGTGATAAATGCTCTGACTTGTAATCACAGGTGACATGCACAGATACATCCATTTTTTCCACTGAAAACATTAAAAATACTATACTAATGTCATTTATTCTGTTTCGCCTGGAACTTTTTCGTGTAACGTCAATGGAAAAGGTTAACAAGAAAGGTTACAAGGTCTCCCTCCTGTCCCAGGTTGAAGGGATGGGTTTCTGCTGTAGACTAATTTGAGATTGTTGAAAAGGTATGTTTCATGCTACTCCCCATTTAAAATAGCAATTACTTTCATTGTTTTAAGACTCACTTTGCATATACAATACTTGACCTAGTTTCTCAAGGCGATGAAACTGAATTGCTTGAGAACCTGGGTTCCTGAATACTTGAAAAGGCTCATAGCAGACAGGAGCAGTGCAGACTGTGTCTGTGCTGTGGGAGAGAGGTTTTGGTTCACCTTGCAGACCTTGCATCTGGATGTTCATGTTTCTCTGCATCCCAGGTATCTCCCCCACATACTCTGATTTCTTGATGATACATGAATACGGGGAAACCTATTGCCAGGGGACACCAGGAAATCTTCTGTTACGTAGAAGATCAAAATTAAGGGGCTGACTTAGGACTGCATCCGTTCTGCAGTTTACCTCCACTGCAAAGGTTTTTCAGGTAAATCATTGTAACGTAACAATACAGAGCCACCATTTTGTGGGATTTTTTTGTTTCAGTCTCATGTTTTTACTAT
>NW_010522640.1:0-54123 GCF_000687285.1 Phaethon lepturus
CACCACAACTCTGAGCTTGGCCATCCAGCCAGTTCTTTCTTGACCCAGCAAAAAGTACACCTGTCTAAGCCACAAGCTGCCAGTTTCTCCCAGAGAATGCTGTGGGAGATGCTGTCACAGGCCTTACTAAAGCCCACGCAGACCAGGTTGGTCAAGCAGGACCTGCCTTTCATGAACCCATGCTGGCTGGGCCTCATCCCTTGGTTGTCCTGCAGATGCCCGGTGAGCACTCTCAAGACGAACCGCTCCATGATCTTCCCTGGTACCAAGGTCAGGCTGACAGGCCTGTAGTTCCCGACATCCTCCTTCTGGTCTTTCTTGTAGATGGGTGTCACACTGGCAAGCCTCCAGTTGTCTGGGACCTCCCCTGTTAACCAGGACTGCTGATACATGATGAAGAGTGGCTTGTCAAGCTCCTCTGCCAGCTCCCCCAGTACTCTTGGGTGGATCCCATCAGGCCCCATAGACTTGTGGGTATCCAGGTGGCTTAACAGTTCCCTAACGGTTTCCTGCTGGATTATGGGGAGTTCATTGTGCTCTCCATCCCTCTCTTCCAGCTCAGGGGGCTGAAAACCCTGAGCATACCTGGTCTGGCTATTAAAAACTGAGGCAAAGAAGGCATTAAGTACCTCAGCCTTTTCCTCATCCTTGGTGACAATGTTCCCCCCAGAAGCTAAATGACTGCCTGTATTTAAAGCAGACTTCTATAACAAAGTAAGCAGTGAAACAATTAATGAGGTTCATACTTTTTATGTTTTAGGGTTTAAGCCGCTTCAAGAATCTTCCTCCAGATAATAAGATTATGTAAGATTATCATCAGTGGGTGGACAAGGGTTGATTAAAAATACAAAGCAGTCTGATAAAAATATTTCTGCTTTTCCTGTTACGAAAACAACACATGTCATGGAATAGTTAATAAAAGTAATATAAAGGGTGTTGTAAGCAATTGCAAGGCAGAGGGATGAACATTAGGACAGTGAGGTAATTTGTACTGTATGTTTGCAGTGTCAAATAAATATATTTAGTATCCCCATTGCTGCCTGTATTCCACCCTGCTGTCAAAATGAAAAATTTAAAAATAAGGTTAATATGAATTCTCATCAATGACTCAACATCTCATATACTTTTCCTCTTCTCAGTGTAATGATAACTAGTAATACTTTCATCAAGGAATTCCTCAAATTAAAATGTGGTCTCAGAAAGACGAAGCATGCACTCAGTTTTCTTTCAGTGAAGACCTCTCTGTCCACAGTTGACATATTCAAGGCACTATTTCAAAGCCCTTTGGAATTGGAATGTGTAAAAAAAAATAACAACAAAACCTCACACTAAAAATGACTCGATGTGATTTCTTTTCCTTCTAAAGGGCTTCCAGTAAAATCAGTATAAAAAATATATGTAGAGGGCAAAAAACCCCACTGTAATAATCACAACCCAACTGGACTTTTTAACATACAATTAAAAAAGGTAGTACCAAATACTGCAGATTTTAAAAAGGTTCGCTTTTGAAGACGTTAACATCTGAAACAATATAAACTGTATAGGAAAGTGGAGGCCAGATATATAAATAAAATCCAATTAAGACCAAACTATAGAATTTTATGAGGACTAAGCATTTCACACCTAAATATATATACAGAAATGTTAGTGCCAGCTCACTTTTTCACTATTCCAACGTTCCTCTTCTGCCATCCTTTGTTTGTATTCCTTTTGTAAGTCCTCTAGCTGTGCCTGTAACTCATGAACTTTTGCCGTCATCTCTTCTTCACGAGCCTTCAAAACACAGGAAAAAAATTACTTACACAATTAATCATTTAACCACTCAAAACCTCAACTACAGTGGACAAAGCAATCAACAAAAGAGTTATACTCAAGTGTAAAGAATACGCTTGAGATTCAGTATAAAGGCTAGTTACACTACAGCACAACAGAAAAGAGCAAAAAACAAACATCAGAGCTCAACAAGATTTTGCAGGCCTGTGACAATTAAGATTACTGAGTTAGGATTACAGTTAGTTTTTTGAAAATTACAAAGAGCTTTCTACTAGGCACTAAAACAGCATTTGATATAATCCAGTGAGTGCATTACTGGAGAGATTGTGCTTGCTTATATGAACTTCATCAAAGGGACACATGATCATACAGAGTTACTTCCTATACTCTCAAATTGACAAGGACTTACATCCTTTCCTCACTCACTCTCACAAAGATGTTGCTAAAGCAGTTTTAAACCCATTTTCAGAAATGACAACTTCCCACTCACAAAGGTTTGGAAGGCACTGTGCAGTGTGGAGGAAAGAAGTGGTGGCAAGACTAGTAGGGAGGAAATGAACTTTCCCTCTATGTTTTATAATGGGGGAAGAGTACATTTATCGGAGAAAAATATGATGACCTGAATCCTAGCAAGTTAATTCGCCTATATGGTACTTTGCAAAAAGAAGTATTTTTAAAAATTCTGTCCCCTCTAGCCTTTTTGTGAGATAACATGTTAGGAAGCTTATAAAACAGCACTCCAATTCAAAGTGCATGTCTCCACTGCTGAACTAAACTAAAACTCTAATTTCACTCACACTAACCACTCAGGGCAGTGAGCTGCCCTCTCTGCTATGCAGTAGTACTTCAGATCAAGTTAGTACAATTAATCAACTGTTACCAAGAACAGAACTGCTGATCAAAATTTTGTTCCATTCAAAAATCTCAGGAGTACAAATTATAGTGATACAGAATATTCACTGGAAAAGTTCAGTGCAGAATTAGAAAGCTGGTCCAGGCTTAACAGGTTTAGGGTATGCCATAAGTAAAAAAGAGATTTTCACATAGGGCTACTTTTTAATGTGTTCCCTCGCACCCTGCTTAAGAATAAAACATCCTCCCCATGTAGCACCTCGGCCCAAAAACCACCACCAAAAAGAAATAAAGCAACTCCCCTGCCCCAAAAAAGCTAGTGAATGGGAAGTCACAGTACCCAACCAAGTTGTATGGCCTAGAAGTTTTAAGAATATCCATCTTCAGTAAAAACCTTGGTCAAATATCTTGGCCTTCAAACAGTCTTATTTTTTTATTCATTCACATGCTTCTCCTATGCCGTCAAAAATACATCAACAATTAACTTTTTCTAAGATTTTTTTTTTTAATATATATATAGGCGGTTATACTCCTCTAGTTAAAAACCCTCAATACCTAGCATTTCAGTTGCTTCTATTTTCCCTTGTTTAGAATTTTGGGTTCTTTGGGGAGCGTGATGGCTGTTGGTTAAGGCTTTTTCATTATTTTTTCTTTTTACATCAAGAAGCTGAAATCTTACAATTTCTAGAGTATTGTTCACTGAAATAAATCAGAATTGCATGCACATCATTCTTAGTCAAAGGTAGTTGAAGCACAGAAAATAAATTGAACCCAAAATGATGAATGACGCTTCTGTAAAAGGGACTTGACTGTGAGCCATTATTTTTATAAACTCCTGAATAGAGATTATAGTTTAAAATACAAAATAATTAGAGATCACGTGGGGTTCCAACATGCTATAGAATCTGTATTTACAGTAAGAACTTGTTGTTCTATACAGTAGCTGATATACTCCGAAGATAAACTGCATGCTATTTGGATTTAGTTACAGTTATAGACTAAAACTTCAATAAAGTTGTAATTTCCCAGATCTTAACCACAAGGCCTATCCTGTATTCACATGGGAAGCATTATGACAAACAAAAGAGTAAACATCTGAAATTAGATATTTTATTTTTATCTCTCAGAAAGGCTTAAGATAAGCTAGCTGGAGCACAACATTCCATTTTTCTTTAATTATATACTTTAGTTAAAGAAAAAAAACCTTAGGCCTCAAATTACAGGCTATGTTGATTTACAAGTCCTTTCATTAGGGAGACTTTAATGAAATATTACGTGATAAACGTTTTTACGAAGATAAGCAAACACTAGATAAAGCAAGAGAAGTACCAAGGGAGCACTTCACAAATAAATCATATTAAGTTTAACAGACTGAATGATTCCTGCTCGTCTTTAAGTATATATACTCAAATTCATTCTTGCAGTTGGCATTATTTTTGTTTCATCTTCTTACCATTTATGACAAACCTCTCTGCATAAATGTCTTGATGGGAAATTTCTCAAACCTATCACAAGCCAAGTCAGGTATAAGTGGGGTAATAACTGGCAACTTTAGGCTAAATTGAGAAAAGCTATACATCTGCTGATGCATATGTTCCTATTTCTATCAATCTCAATGAATATGACACACACTCAATTTAACATAAATATTTCTTAACTTTTGAGATGCTTGCAATACTTTTTTAGGAAAAAAGGTAACAAATTCTCTAAATTTCCCCCCCTTCCAAAATAATAGAAACAAACACACATATACCACTACCTAAAAAATGAAACATGCACTCTGAAATTTAAAATGTCAAACTACAGCTTGTGGCAGTTCCAGGCAACTGTCTTTGCCATCATTAATGAGATGCAAAAAATAACTGTTCATGTCTTCCAATTGCACAGAAGTCAAATCAGCCTAAACCTTAAAATCACACACCAAGTACAGCATGCATGTTTCTGACATACGTACAGACTGATTGCATCAGAAAACAGAGGAATCACATCTGCATGACTTCAAATCACAGACCTATTTGGGCCTGTAAAGTAAGGAACTGAATGGCAACACACTGCGCATTCAGGTAAGAGAAATATAAATCCTCTGGAAATGCAGAATTTAGACCTATGGTACAAAAAAAAAATCTCAACTATTTTATATCATGCAATTTTTCTAAATTAGGAAACAAAAGAAAAGGACTCTAAATTTAAGACCGTACCATCTCCATCCAACTTACTTGAAGTCCAAAAATCAGAGTGGAACACAACCACCTGCCTACAAAATTGACATTTTTAGTATAAAACACTCAGTCATGCTCACTACATAGCTCTTAGTGCTAGTAACTGAGCATAAGCAAACAGTTCACTTACTTTTATTACTACTAGCTTTATTCAAGGAACATTCTTTTTTATTAAATTATTTGTACAAACAGGACTAAGATTAGCAATATTAAAGCCCGCATCCCAGTATGACGTACAGCCTAGCACTGAAAACCATTCAATCTTTTGTTGCCATACATGTCGGGCTGGGACAATATACTTGGCTAAAACAGGAGACATCCTTGGATGGTAAAGTATATTTAGACTGAAGTTGGCTGCTAACTTCTGGTTGAAATGTTACTGGAGCAAAACTGTGTCTATCTGCAAATATCATGCAGACAAACTGTTCACTTACAAGTAAAAACAAAAGCTTTACTAGCAGAAATACCATACAAACAGACTGCACCCTGCACAGAACGGAACTTTACTTTGAGGGCTATGGTGCCAGTCTGGACAGAGCATCAGAGAAAGCAGCTAGGAGTGAGGCTGACTCATAGACACTGTATTTAAATCCTTAAAAGAAACAACTGACAAACACCACCACAACTCTAGTAAAGCCTAAATTTAGCTCACTCGCTTTCCTAATTTCAATCTGGAACACGAACTGCTAAAGGACACAAGGACCTAACCATACAGTTTTTACGGAATGATTACAGCTGGGGCTTAATTTTTGGTGTTCTTTCATGTTCATAAAACACAGAAACAAACATTTTAATTGCAAGCTAGGCCACCGCACATATCAAGTGTAATTCAAGCAGTAAGATCTTTAATAGTAATAGTTATAGTTATTCTGTCTAGTTGTGCAATGACAAAAGGGGAAGAGTTATTTTGAAATATATGTAGTCGTATCACTTTTCAGAAAGGTACCTCAAGGATTTCTTCATATTTTTTCACAGTTCTTTTTAGATCATCATCTTTTTCCGCAATTTTTTTATGCAACTGTGTTGTCTCTATGTGATGATTTTCTATCAATTCAGTTTCTACCTCCTGGGCTTTACCTATAAAAAGAAGTCAGGCAATATAAAAAAGAAGCATATTTCTTCTGTAAAATTATGTCACAACAGTATTAAAAAAAAAGCTTAAAGACAACTGCGGAAGGCATCTATAACAAAAACTTGTGAAGAAAATTCATTTTTCACACTGTCAGTCATAATTATGTCACTTGATCTTAATATGTATGAAGTTTGTTTTCTGCAGTTTGGTATCTGGAGCAATTTTTTCAACCTGACGCTGGCACTCTTCTCTAAAAGTTAAGATCACAACCAATATTTATCAACTAGTTCTATCTCCTACTCTATCTAATGAAGCAATTGAAATGTCTGCAAATCTTCAGAAATTCCTCACTTGTAGGGGTACTTCCAGTAACTGTGGAGTCAAGAGATGCTTTCTGCTCACTTCTCCAACCTCAAACTTACACTCTAGTGGCAAAAGACGGACAGAGAATAGAAGCTGAAATATGGTGTACTCTAGTTATAACCACATGGTATAGCAATTAGACATCACATCCAGTTGTTACCTGTTCGTCAAAGTCTGCAAGATGCATCTAAGAAAATGCAATTCTGATTCCCAGATGGATCTAAGTTTCTCTAAAAGGCACCCTTCAGTGCCATATATTCAATAATGGAGTGTTAAAGGTTTGTATTGCTGAAGCCTAAGTAACATTACAATGAAAATTTACCAACGTGCTTTCACCTCTAAAACTATATTCTCCTTTTTGTAATCTTGTAGATATGATAAAAAGATAGTACCTATGGCTATCTAAGGTAACTCTTGCCATGACAGATGCAAACAGAGTGCTAGATCAAAGATCCATCCTGCAGGGTAAGGAAGAACAGCTATATATGCTTTTTCCTAATTGTGCTACAATTAATATTTGTATGTTATTTCCTGAGCAAGAGAAGTTCCTTCCCTGAGTTCTCTAGCCAGTCATAAAACACATGTTGTCTTTACCAGAGTCCCAGGTAAAACCCCTTCCCCAAAACATCTGAAGATTTGGTTTTCTGGCTATTTTATTGATTACAGTTATATTAGTATTTCACTTACTGATCGTTTCTTTTACTGCTGTTTCCAGTTCTCTTTCTTTTTGAGCCAGCTGAGTATTGAACTCTCTCATTAACTGCTTTAAGGTTGAGTTGTGCTTTAACTCAATGTCTTCTTGCTCACACCTGTACAAAAATGTCAGAAAATAGAGTGAGGAAATAAAATGTCTAAAGGGAGCAAGAGAACAGTTTAGCAAGGTAGGAGATCTGGGAATTTCTCCAAAACTATTTTAGAATGGGATGGTTTTGAATTATATGAATTCTGTGGGATTCAGGGAGGCTTTTTGTTCCTCTCCCATTGAATTCGCTTGGAAGGTGTAGGTGTTTCATTTAAAAAAAACAACCCAGAATTGAACCCTTCCAAAAGATACAGAGTTTTTTCTGAGGAAGATGAAGAACTGAAAGTAAAGTATGTGCAGAATTTTTAGGGACTTCTTTGCTTGAGAAACTATTTAGAGTGCTGAGCAGAATATCACATTTTTGTGCAATACATATGAGCAATTCTGGGTATCATTTGAAAATAGAATTGTATTTTATGTTCTGGCAATGCTGAAAATTACCATCTCTAAAACAATTAAAAAGTGGTATTAATTTGCCAAATGACAAACCACTTTTTAAACCAATGACTCAAATGGTGTTCATGAACTGCTGGTTTCAAGTTGCTCTTTTCTTGCTGTTTCTCTAAGTCTGTTTAGAAAAATCACGGGAAAATACCAGTCATTACTTCATTGTTACAAACTGAGCTTTAAAAAAGTCTTCTTGAGGTCTTAGTAGTTCAAGATAAAGCAAAGAAATGGTAACAAGACGAGGAAGAAAGAATTTACCTGATTTTCTGCTCCATTTCTTCTAAGGACTCCTTCTTTACTATGTCAAGCTCCTGCTGATGTTCTTTTCGCAGAGTACGTAAGTCTTTTTGAAGATTATTCACTTCTTTGCGTAGTTTCTGCTTCTCCCTTTCAGTCTCTTCCAGTTTAGTCTGCAAGTCCTTCTGCTGGTTTTGCATCTCGCCCAGCAACTTCTGCAGCTCCAAACCAGATTTAGCCTTTTCTTCAGCATTTTCCTCAAAATCTTTCAGACTGTTATTTCTTTCATCCAACTGTTGCTGTAAACTTTTTAGCTTTTCTTCATATCTCAAACTCATATCTTCCATCTCAATCTTACACGCTTCATTTTCCTTCTCTAGATTATTTTCCAACTCTTTTATCTTCTGTTCTAAAGATTGACTGACTGCCTCCTTCTCCTGCAATTTCTTCTGGAAATCTCCAATTACATTCTCCATATGAAGATGTTTTTGTTCTTTAGCTTTTAATTCTTCCCTACTGCTTGCTAAATCGCCACCACAACGAGCATGCTCATCTGCTAACAATGAGTATTTTTTGGTTTGCTCCTCAAGTTCTTTCCTGAGGCTTTTAGTCCTACTCTGCTCCTCCTGATGGCTCTTCTCAACACATTCTAATTTTTTAAGGAGTTCTGCCTGTTTGTTTTGCAGTTCCAGGCAACAGTCATTACTCTCCTGTTGTTCCTTTTCACACTTGTGCAACAATTCATCTTTTTCCATTAAGTCCTTCTGTAACACATGCATTTTCTCTTCGTACGTCTGCTGGACACTCTCAAGCATTTTATTTTTTTCTTGTTCTACAGCAGCTTTTACACTCTCTACTTTTTGCAGCATTTCTTTCTCTAATTCTGTAGAATCTCTTGTTGACTTAATTTTTTCTTCTAAGGACTCAATTTTGGCCTCTCTCTCCTGCACTTTTTGTTCCAAGTCTCTTAACTGATTTTCTCTATCTTGCTTAAATTGCTGTTCCTTTTCTTCCATCTGAGACAACAGTTGCTTTTTAATAGAACCTATTTTTTGCTCTGCCTTCTTTTTCAGTTCTGCCAGCTTAGTGCTGTTCTCTGCATTCAGTCTCTCTTCTAATTCTTTCAGTTCTTCCTCTTTGCTTTTAAGTAACGCTGATTTCATTTGATCAAATTCCCTCTCCTTTGCTACAAATTCAGCTTTTAGTGAACCTATTTGCTTCTCAAGATTAAGGACTTTATCTTCAGTCTCCTTAAATCTATTGTCCTTTTCAAAAGCCACCTTCTCTGCCTGCTCGAGCTGCCGAGCTATCTCTTTTTGCTCTGTGTCTTTTTGTTCACTGTATTTTTTAAGTTCCTCCATCAAGGAATCATTTTCTGAAGTTTTCTGAGCAATGCATTCTTCTAGTTTAGCAATTCTTGCTGCTTGGTTTTTTAACTTAGCAGTTAACTCACTTTCTTCCTTTTCCTTCCCATTCTGCTGTTGTTCCAATTCACTTTTTAAACTATCCAGATTCTTGCTTTGTTTAGCCAGTTGCTCCTTCAGTTTATTTAGCTCTTCATCTTTTTTATTAGCTTCAGTATTGCTTAATTCAAGTTTGCCCTGCAAATCTTTAATAGTATCATGATTTTGTGTAAACCTGGTTTGTGCTTTTGTCTTCCACTCTGACAGCTTGGCTGCGCAATGATCTACCTGCTCAAGAGCTGATGCTTTTTCTTGACTCAGCGTCTCAACTCTGGATGATAACTCCTGTATCTCATTTAACAACTGCAACCGATCCTCTTGATGTTGCTTGCTTAATAGAGACATGGCTGCTTCCTTCTCCGTTAAACTTATCATGCTTTCAAGTCTAACATTAAGGTCATTAATTGTTTTGTTGAGAGCAGAGATCTCAGCTTCTTTTTCCTGGAGTTCCTCCCTCATTGAGGTGACAGCATTGATATTTTCAGATAAGTCTTTCCTCAGCTGCGTTATGCAAGTTTCTTTTTCTGATGCTGCTTGCTGCTGATGCCCTCCTTCTTTTTGCAATTGTTCCTTTTCTGTTACAAGTCCTTCAATGTCAGATCTCATGGACATAATTAAATTGTCCTTCTCTTGCAGCTGTTGCATTGACTTTTGCAAAGAAGTACTCGCAGCAGAATGATGCTCTGTTATTTCTCTAAGTTGAGCTTCTAGTTCAGGAATCTTACTAATTTTAATTAATACTGCTTCTTTAACTTTTGCAGTTCGGCGTTCGCAATCTGCAATTTTGCATGTTACTACACCAATTTTTTCACTACATTTTCCAATTAATTCATTGCTTCTTGTTTGCAATAAAGCTTCAGCATTCTTCCAATAAGCATCTAACTGTGCTGCAAGTTCTCCTGACTGCCTCTTAAACTCAGTTTCTTTTAGCTGAATTGCCTCTATTTTTTTCTCATAATTTTCATGATCTTTATACTGAGAAGATTGCAGAGTTTGGAGTTTCTCCTCAAGTGTTTTCAGCATATCAGCCAGCTCGGTAATTTTTGCTTTATCCTTTTCTTCAACTGCTTTCTGTTCACTGAGCTGTTCCTGAAGTCCTGACTGCTCTTTCAGGGACTGATTAAGATCACCTTCCAATTTTTTCAACTGTGTTTTCAGGTCACTTTCCTTATCTGACAAAGCATTCACCTTAGCCACTGACTGCCTTAGTTGTTCTTGCAATTCCTTCAGGGACTCCTCCCTTTTCACCTGTTCTTCCTTCAGTTGGGTTATTTCTGTTCTGGAGCCTTCCTTCTCAGCACTGAAGGTGGCAAGTTTCTGTTTCAGGTCTCCAACTTCCTGCTCTTTCTCTTGCAGCTCCATTTCATGTTTTTGCTGGAGCTCTTCAACCTGCTGATTGAGTTTCTTTGCCCAACTCTGGGTGATTTCTTCCAACTCCCTCCTATGAGCCTCAGCAAGGCTCTCTAGTTGCTCTTTCTGATTAGATTCCAGTTTTGACACAGCATCATTGATTCCGGCTGAGCTGGCATGTGCCATTTCCAATATTTTAGCGTTGAATTCGCTCTCTTTCTGACTGAACTCCAACTGCTTGTTTTCAAGCTCTTTTTTTAATTTGGCTTCCTGCTCAACAAGTTTCTTTTTGAAAGTTTCCTGCATATCTTTTGATTTCTGTTTAATTTTCTCCATTTTGTTCTCCTGACGTTTCAGTTTACTTTCATATTCTCCCTGTAAAGCACCAATTTTCTCCTCTGTGGCTAAGAGTTTCTGTTTAAGTTCTTCCACTTGCTCGTTCTGTAACTTTTTCATGTTTTCAATTTCATTTTCCTTCTCACTTAGACTTTTCTTTGTCTCATCAGCCTCTCTTTGAAGATCCTTCAGTTGACATTCATGTTGGTGTGTTAGAGAGGTTACTTTTTGTGTATTTTCATTTGTTTGCTCTTGCAAATGCTGCTTCAGGTCATGTACCTGAGAGATGTGTGCCTCTAACTCATTCTTGACATCATTCAGCTGGGATTTAGTTATTTCTAGCTGTTCGCTAAGTTGTAACTTTTCACCTTCAAGATCTGTCAGCTTTTGCTGCAGCTTTGCTAATTCCTCTTCATAGGTCTTTGCTTGCTCATTAGAAGTACTCCAGTGAGACTCTGAAAGATCCTCTAGCTTTGCAGACACTTGGACAAGTTCAGCTTCAGATCTTTCTGCATATTCCTTTAGTTTCTGTTCATGTGCTTTTAGTTCCTCCAGATGCCTGTCTTTCTCCTCCAATGATTGCTTGAGTTGGTTGAGTTCCTCTTTGAGTACCTTCTCAACACCTTGAACAGACATTTCGTGCTCTTTTAACATCATTTCAACCTCTTCTTTGTGCCGTTTCCTCTCTTCTTCCAACTTGCCTTCCAATTCTTGCTTTGCTTCACACACTTTACTATTCAATTCTGAGAGCTCTTGTTCTAAATCATGACGTATTTTTAGTGCTTCCGATAGCTCAGAAGACAGTGCTTCTAACTCCGTTTGTTTCACGTCAAGTTTTTCTAATGTTTTTTCATTCATCTCTTCTATGTGTGCACGGAAAACTGTTTCTTTCTCTTTCAAAATTGTATCTATCTCTTGTTCTTGTTTCTCTTTCATTTTTTCTATTTCAGTTACTTGTTGTTGCTTTAAGATTTGAAGTTTTTCTGTCCAAAGCTTTTCCTGCTGCTGTTTCATGTTCTCCAATTCTTTCTTGTGTTTTTCAACTATATCATTGATTTCCTTATTGTGCTGCTTTTTTTCAGACTCCATCAGAGTACTCAATTCCTCTGATTGCCTTCTGTCATCTTGCGAATGTTTTGCAAGAGAGCTTTCCAGTTCAAGAATCCTCTGTGAGAGAACAGAGTTTTAAGAGAATATGAGCACTCAAAAGGTAACAAGTTGATTAAATTTTAAAAAAATTCACCAGGTTCACATAACTGCAAGTCACTTTTTCCATTCTTTTTAATGAATATCAACTTTTTATATATGCCTTTCATTCATGCAGTTTGTTCTCAATTTTGCTTCCATTATGGTGATTTAGTTACTTAATAAAAATTTTTCTATTTCACTGTAGTGAAAATAGATACAATAAAAACTCATAAAGAATTTAACTAATTCAAATAACATAATTCACATGATATTTGTAAGATATATGTTCACTTTTTCTTTTTAAGCTAAAGTACCAATACATAGGATTAAAGTTTTTTGGAGTCTACACCAGTATTATGAAGCTTTGTACATATCTATTTATTTATTTGACTTCCAACTCTCATGGAAATGTTGCTGTAAAGTTAAAACACTTCTTACAGGCAAAACTTCCAAAGGAATATTTAGGAGTGGTGGTATAATGTACAGACTTGCATTAGCAGATAATACAATCTTACCCATTACATAAAGCAAAGGACACTAAAAATCTAAGCAATTTTTTTACTTACTCTGGTATCCTTATAACTGTACAGTAGCAGTATCCAGAAGTTAAACAGTTTAAAGTTTAACTCTTCTGTATAACATACATAAAAACTATTATAGATGGATACAAATTCATATCCCACGTCATGATATAAAGTGAGTGTATTTCTATATTTTGCCATCTAATTTTGTAAAAAACTAGGGGCTGCAGCATACCATGGCAATACATTAAATTTCTGTCACTACAAGAAGCATTATGAGATTAAGACAACCCAATCATGAATTCTTGTAAACATTTACCCTTTTGGAATCTTTACTCACAGTTCTAAAAGTCTCTACTTCTTGATGCATCTTCTGAACTTTCTTGTCACATTCTGACTGTATTGCTTTCTTCTGCAGCTCTAATTCTTCTAACGCAAGGGATTCTTGCTGCTCTTGTTCTTGAAGGGTTTTTAAACACTCACTCTGATTTTTTTCCTATATCAAAAATTATGATTAAAACAATAAACTATAAATATAGTATCACACCTTCAAAAACAGTATAATAGGATATTTACAAACCAGTTAATAGGAGTCATACACTAATCACCTGTATTTCCTCCACTCACACACACAGTTTGTATTTCATCTGTGAAAACAAAATTGTTATAAATCACTTCCATTTTCTCTTCTTGGGATCTATTTGTCTTCTACTTCTCTTGGTATTAAAAACATAATGCAATCCAGCCTTTCATTTTGGTTTACCACGGTTAATTGAGAGTAACACCTCAGAGGAATAAAGGTCTGTCCTCACTTCATTCCACTGCTAATGTATTTTTAAGCTTCTATTCCTTGTAATTAAAAAATGACCTGAGAAACAGGTAGAACAGTATAGCCAGGAAGGGACTGCCAAAAGTCCCTCAGTTCCAGTCACCAACCATCATGGAGGAGCACAAAACAGAATCTACTATCGGTTAGGTAAAATTACACGATGATCTAAAGTGGATTACAGTTTATGAAGAAGAGCAAAGAATCCCAATGATTCCTCCCAGCCTGACCTAGAAGAAAATTCTTTTCTGAGGTCAAACATTATGAATAGTTAACTGCTCACATAACACAACCAGACATAATCATACCAACACTTTTCAAATAACAGCCTCATTCTTTGTATCTCTTTTACTCTAGTTGCTGTGGCTAATCGCCAATGACCCAGAGGAAGAAATTAAAGAAAAACAGGTCTAACAGAGAGTTGTCAAAAAAAAAAAAAAAAGTCCTTCCCACAAAATGCAGCTGTTAGTGAGCAGTGATTAATTATCATTATTCAGTCTGGATCACTGCAGCTGCTTTCCTTTCATGTTGCTGAAGTCTCTGAGCTCTTTGACTTTTGGAGGACACTCATATCTTTGAGCGCAGAAAGACTCTCACTGTGGAACAGGGTCAGATTAAGACTTCTAGTCCTGCCTCACACTTAGAGAAATGTCTTTCTACACATTTTAGGGATACTTACAAGAGCTGCCTTCATCTTCTCCTGGAATGCTTTTTCTTGGGCCTGTAATCTCTCATTTAGCTCGTGATCTTTGGTAGCCATTTCTTTTTTATGGAATTTTTCTAGCTCAGCAACACGCTCCTCTGAAGACTTCTGTGAATAAAAGTCAGAAAAAACTAATTTCAAAATATTTAATAACAAACTACTTTGTATTATTTCTTAATAAGAAAAGCAGTGCAACGAGAGAGGAAACCAGAATCATCTTTTTGCTCCCTTTGAATAAGTAACAATCAGTTGGAGTGCTTAATATTAAGTCCTGACAGTTGTTATTTTCAAGCTTGAAGTTACCCATCTTCCTTCTTGAGTCTTTCACAGTTCTACTAAAAGAAACACCAAATTTTCTAAAGACTCTTCTACCAAGGTGAACTTAGTGTTTTCAGTTTCAGTTCACATGTGATAATAAATTGGAAAAGGAAATTCTGTCTGTAGCTTTCCCTGTATTCTTGTTATTTCATGAGCCAGAAAGTCAAGCGGTGATGATCTATGTAGACAGCTATCTACAACCCACATACATACTTTACTTAAGAATAATGTAATGCAAGTAAATTGTCCCCCTAAAGCATCACTGCACTCTCTTAGAAAAATTAGTAACGTAACAGATGTCAACACAAGAACTGCAAGTTAAAGGTGTCCAAATTTACAGCTTTGCAGGGCATGTGAAGTACTCCTGCAATTCATACCTGAATATGCCAGATGAAGCAAATTTTAGCAATTCTTAACTAGCTAACAGTTTGGCAAGAAGTTCTTAAAGGTTTAGGCATACTGGGCTAGGATAATCATTAAAAGTACTTAGTATTAAAACCCAAAAGCCTGGTGAAGATGTGTGAGCTGATGGCCATTAACTACTTCTTCTTGACTCCATTTAAAGTCTCAAGTGTACTTGCAGTAAATAATTTTATTAAATACTGTGAAACAAAGAGTAATACTGTTCATTTTTACATGCCTCTAACATACCGATTTTAAAATGTTAGAGCAAAAAAAATAAAAAATCTATATGGGGAGTTTTCTAATTTGCCTTAAGTAAGTCTTTAATCCCAGAAATTAATTTTTATAGAATTTACTAAACAGCAAAAAAATTATAACAAAGTTCTGATATACTAACATATTTTACAACTATAGTTTAATTGTAATTAATTATTAGGTTAAAAACCAATAATACAGGGTGAGTTTCAGCTTTTACCTTCATAATCTCAACCACCTCTTGTTTCACTCTGGTTAACTCCCGTTGAAGATTTACCCTCTCTTCCTCACTTGCCTTTTCTACTGCTTTGATTTTTTCATCCATTTCTGCTTGCAATTTTTTCCGGGCTTCCTCTGTCTTTTGGGCAATACTCAGAGCCCTCTCAAGCTCTTCAAAAGCTGCAAATAAAAAAACAGTATATGACAGATGAGAAATATCTGTTTCCCTCGATAGAAGACCAGAGTTCTCAGTAACTGTAAATTACTTAAGAATAATGGAAGAATGAACTTAGGAATCCATCAAGAATTCACATGGGTTTATTATCTAGAAAGGAAAGAGAACTGACAAATAGCTGTGAATGTCTTCCAATACAGTAGTTTCTGTTTCTTCCCCTAAGATCACTATAAAATATATAAACCACATAAATAAACTATGGCTCCTCTTCTGGCTGTATGTGCTGGATAACTTTGAAGAAGAGGAAAAAAGCTGCATGAAGAAAAGGCAATTCACAAGTTGTTCTTCCACTAAAACAAGCAAATGGAAGCATAAACCAAGAATGACTGCTATACAAGCCACTTTTTACTGCATCGTGAAAGAGTTCTTCCTAAATAGATCACTGAAGTATAATACGAGGCAGTGTTATTTACCTAAGAGTTATTCCTTTCAGACTGTACAACCTAGACGATCTTCTCTTTAAACTGTGGTTTTGGTGGAGTCCCTACAGATGGCTTTTACTAGTTTCATTATTTTACTATTTAGCGTAAACTACTATCAATGTAATTCAGAGATGCTGGTAAAATGTTTGTGTGTTATGAAGACTGTCCCGTGCTTCTAAAGTTCACAAATAAAATGTACCAAAAAAATATTAAGATTTGCTCCCAGAAAACTTGAATATCTTTAAGATGTTTCAAAAGAATACTCAAGCTGCAGTGAAGAAATCTATTTGCATTTGCATAAGATGCACAAGTTTGCTGAAACACATTTTAATTTACAACTCTGAAGCAATAATTCCACAGCTTCCTCCCATGGTAAGAGAAAGTATTCTAACATACTTTATTCACTTCATAGGTGATAATTTAGATATAAAAAGAAAGCAAATAAAGTCCTATGTTGTGAGCTTCTGGGTTTTTTTATTATTATTCAATACCAGTATTCAAGTTCTTCACTGAAGCTGACGGCAGAATCTATACAGAATTACACAAGACTAGAATTTGATCACTGTTAGGGAAATCTCTTTTCCTGAATAGATCATGAATGCTGCATATCAAAGGAAAATTCAGTCTCCGAACAGTCTACTATATGGTTAATTTTTTACATAAAAGAACTTTGGCAAAACACCTCTGTGAAATTCAAAACCACAGTGCCAGTATCAAGACTGTAATTTATCAGAGCACAAAAGCCCTGAAAGTATATTATTCCACTATACCCTGGACTATTTGAATACTATTCTGGCAGCAGACAAAACAAAGTAATTTTTAAAGTTTCTTCCACTTAGTTCTATCCCAAAAAGAGAATTGTAATAGGCACATCTCTAGTTCCTTTGATTCATCATAACATAGTAGGCATTCACAGCAATTCTTGTAATCCTTGTTTTTTTGAAACTATCTTTAATAACATTCAGGCATGAATTTGAGAAGTGAATCATAAGTTCCATTCCACATCTTCTGGTAACATTAAAAACTGAAGCTTTTAACAACAATCTACACTTTGGAGGCAATGCTGCGAATATGTTTTCAACTAAATTAATTCCCTTAAATTGCATTCACCCAAGCTCTGACCTTTTTCCAGAATTTTCTTCCGTTTCCTGAGGTAGCCCTTCTCTGACTACTCACAGCAACAATCATGTGTTAGGGCAAAACAGGGTTGCTATTGACCCTGACAATACCAAAGCACATAATTGGATCCACTTTTTCACTCCCAATTCTACTTAAATAATAAGTACTAAAACTCATTACAAAAAATTAAGAGCATTAGAGATTATTTCAAATAGCAAAACAGTCTAAAACATAACGCAAGCATGCACAAGGCTTATAGCTCCTTATTTTCCAAGCACAGTTCTTCACAGTTCCCACCAAGGCATTTGCCACCTGGGACCCGCAGGAGTCAACTCTCCTCCCCTCACCCCTCCTGGGCACAACTCTGTTATGAACGCAGCCCGCGCAAATGCGTTTGGAGAACAGCACCGACTTCCATGATGCTCCTCTCAGCCCTAACAAAAGCACGCACAGCCAGCAAAATTGGCCAAGTCCTTCAGTATTACAGCATCATAAATGGCTTTAAAAAAAAAACAAACAAACCAAACAGCCCTACAAAACCTTTACAAAGTATAGCTTGAAAATAAAGCCTGCAAGTAAAAGATTAAGTTATTTCGCTTTTCTGTACACATGTTCCAGTTCTTGTTCTGAGCAACATATACTTTATTTTCATTTGAGAAACCTGTTACTTCTGACAAAGGAAAAGGAATGCATTTGCCATAGCCCACAAATCTGCCAAAGAGAAGATCCAAGTTCACACTAGGATTGACTACTGATATGTAACAGCTGAGCAACATGCAGTACGACAGCCTGCATCACTGTAATTGCAAGCAGGATGCTAATACAAAAGCTAGACAAAAGCTGATGAATAAAACATCAAGGGGGTACAAAAGCACAAAGAAGCAACACTTCACAGAAACACACTTAGCTCTCTAAAAGTTAAATTGTATGCATCTCAGGCACTTTCAGCACTTAAGCAAAACAGAACATTTTTATTCAAGTAGTTAATTCTAGTGTAGCACAACACAACCGAGTTTCAAACCAGCAGAGGGCTAAACTATCATCAAGTAGACAGAATATGTCTGAATTATTATTTTTAATCTATGGGAGATTTTAATTGTACTGTGGATAAAAGGCTGTAATAAAAGTCAGTGTTTTTATCCAAATACATGTATTCTGAATGCAAAGAGTAAAGACACTGCTTGTGCTCTTCCCCAACCAGCAAAGCTACTGTTGAGGGAAAATCTTTTAACCAAGGTACTGGTTAAGTGAAGTCTTGCAAAGGCATAGTGGCAAATCAGAAACAGTAACAAAGTCTCAGGTGGGTCTTGCAAAATCCCACTCCTGTGACCAAGCCAGACAAACGAGAAACCCTCCTGTGCAGTATATAAATTACACAAAAAGATTCTGAGCAGAGTTTAAGAAGTGCAAGATAGCAAAACTCATTTTTATAAAACCCGTGCTAGAAAATTGACTACTTTACATACACTACTCCAAAGTACCAGTCTCAGACCCCTTTGCCTTGCCTCTGCCACCCAGGGTAACACCGGTCCCTACTGCAAAGACTTCTTGCTTGCTCTCCCGGCGCTGCAGATGTGTTCTCTTCAGCTATAGTGCCATCTGCTGCTGCAAATTGTGAAGCAAACACTGAACAGGATGGCAAAGGAAGGAATTTACATGTTTTCTCACTGAATGAAGGCTGAGAGCAGGCATCTTGTCAAAAGACTGAAGAACAAAGGTTAAATTAATTTCCTACAGATTATTTGTGCATCTAGGCAGGGTTTATAAATGCAGAATCCAAGCTTTTTGTTTCTCTGTAGAAAGGTGCAAAGCATAAGTTAATTAAGCTTGCAAAAGAAATGTCACCTACAAGGAACGGAAAAGTAAAGCAAAATGAATTTGCTTTCCAAAGTTTTTTTTTGTTTACTGTAGAGAATATAAATAAGCCAATAATCTGCATCCTGAGAAGCCAGAAAGGACTTCTGCCAAGTGTTCTCAGAAGAAACAAACTTCAGTTTCCCAGTAAATTTACAAATACTATAAATAGCTTTGTTGAAGTAGAACGTAAATAATCTATGTACAGTGCAAAGCATTAAAAAAAATCAGTTGCAATTACTTCAAGTAAAAGTGCCTGAGAAGCACAGAATTTGCTTTTTAGAGCCCAGTTCAAGCACCCAATGTGTGATGTAAGAAAAAAACAAGAGCCCTTACCCCAGTCCTGTTCATACAAGGCTTGGGAAAGGCACCATGATTCACTTATTGGCATGTGTGGATGCACAAAAACAAGATGCTCCGTGAGATTTCAACATAATGTACCTCTAACTACAAAAAAAAATGAACTTCAACTGGGCAAACTAAGTTACAGTTTACACTACATGTACAAAATAAGCATACATATCTTTTCACTTTTTCAGTACACAAAAATGCATGAACATTATATCAAATACTGGAGCATTTCACTAAAGTCACTGAATTACAAAGAAAAAAGCCAGACACATAACCCTAGGCAAGTTAAAAACATGAAGTGGAAAAACATACCACTCTTTAGCACTACGAAAGTAAATGCCAAGTATAAGTGTATTATGCTTTATTTTGCCATAACATAAATGAAATCAACATTTCTACAAACACAATATTCCATGAAGTCAATTCTTCACTAAATCATGACATAGAAAAAAAGTCTAGATTTTAAAATCATCTCACATTAAACTCTCCAAGAAACAGAACTTTAAACATGTTGACCTCAAATACATGAAACTGCCAAATTCTTAAAACTGGCACAAATAAAAAGGTTGTGACCTGGAAGTAATTTCAGGCTCTTCCAATATTGATGGCGGTTTTCTCAAATGCCTGAACAACTTATTTCAACTGTATTGAGCTACACTTCCATTGTACATCATAAATTTTTTGGAATGCATAAAGCCAAAGAAGTAATAGGAAAACCTAATAAAGGCCACCTTACAATTTTGCCTATCTTAGAAGTAGTATTAACTAATTTTCCAAGGGTTCCAACATTTATTTATGCATGCATAACACAGTACAAAAATAAATGCACTCAAAGGTAAAGTGAATGCTTATGCACCAGAAAAGTTACCGAGTAATACTCTAAAATGTTATTTAAAAGAGCACATATTTAAAACACAAACCTCCCCATAGAAAAGTGCAGTGTACTCAACACATTATTCATAAGTGAAACTACTTCTCACTACAATAGTTAAGTTTTCCAGGTATCCAGACCATCATCTCTAACACATTTTCAGCTTCTGGCTCAGCAAACATAAGGAAATTACTGTATTAACCAAAGCGTGTAGATATTAGTTCAAAATTAAAGGTTTCCACTGCTTCAAAAAAAATGCTGTGTTTCAAAGAACTATGACAATAATGTTCTATCTACAGAAGCGTTAAAATAGTCTTCAGCTTTTTTTTAAATCATGAAGAAAAGCTTCCTAGTTTCCAAGAACTGAACAAAATGCATCTTTAACAGGATTGACTTACTTCTGAAATATGAATTTCCAGAGCTAAAAAGACACATGAAACCTGAAAGGGTAGGAGAGGAGGGCACCTAATCAAAATATTTGTTACTTTCACAAGGTGGATGTTCAAGCTGCTTTTCTGTATTACAGCAGAATGATCTACCCAAACCAACCTTTAAAATTGGAAGTTCTGATCTAAGTCTATGTAGATTTAAAATAATCCCCTATGAACTGTATTGTTTGAACTTCTCATGACTTTTCAGAGAAAGAACATATGCATAATGTTTTATGCAAACTAACCACATCTGAGCTTCTGGCAAAAGAATAAACTCCATCAGATGCTTATGAGCGCAAACTAAATTGTCCTGAAAGAATTTTCATAGATCTAGTGCAAAACAATTTCACTGTTTAAAAAACAAAGGTGGGGTGGATTGACCTTTTAACTTAGTTTCAAGCAAAAGGAGAACTGCAAGCACACATAATTAATGTTACCTAATTTCCATCAAAAGCAAACTAGAGTGTACTAATTACACAACCGCTAGGTTCCAAGCCTGAAGCAAAAGGAACCATCACTGCTGTTTCACTAAAAAGAAATTGGAACTGCTTACACTATGATTATTGTAAGAAAATGCTTATTATGGTTACAACACATCCTCTTGTTTCTACTTCTTCCCAAGCTCTTACTAGCTAATAATAATGTAAAAGCTAATAATACACTCACTGTTATGTTTTCTGTGTAAAATACTGGTGGCATTATAATAATTTACAGATAGTTCCAAGTTTCCCTCCTGAAGTTAGACCAGCACAAAAAACTATCAATCTTTTATCCCACAAGTGTGAAACTACCGCTGCCCTTCAGCAGTTTCCTTCCTAACTCCAGCTGAGTTGATAACACAGACAAATCAGTCAAAAACATCCCCAAACTCTGCTGACCAGAAGTGAACTTCGTAATGACACTAGCAGGGGTGATACGTGGAACATTAGTAAAAAGAGCATCTCTTAACATCCATTCCAAACAGTAACTGATGAAAGAGTGGAAAAAGACCATGCTGAAGCTTTTTCATGTTCAAATGTGAAAGCTAATAATCTCCAGAATTTCTTACCAGCTCTTTCAGATTTTTCTTTCTGTTCTTTTAACTCCTCGCCTTTTGTAGTTATATGTTTGATCCGAGCACGCAGTTGGGCTATCTCCTCCTCCTTCATTTCCAATGTTTCATGCATTTGTCGCTTTGTCTCTGCAATTACCATGCCCTATGGAAAAGGTCCTTGTGATAAAAAGCTAGCAAATAAATAAAACATACAGCTAAAACAATTTCAAGCCAGGACACAATCTTTGTCAGGAATAAATTTTAATCTATTACTACAATACTAGAGATCATGTTTTCTTATGCCAGAAAACAGAAAATGCTAATGAAAAGAAGGTAAGAAATAGTGATTATTTTGAAGAGTAGCCAAAATTTATCTAGTGGTGAAAAGAACTCCTCTGGCAACTGAGGACCATCAGAAAACTTGCTCCTCCTGACACAGATACTTTTCTTTGAAATATGCACTCTGTAAACAAACAAAACCTAAAAGCATTGTAGTGTGCATGCTTCTCCTTAGAGAAGCATATTGAGTGTCAGCTATGTTGCTTATTACACCACCAGAAGTTACTCCAAGTACCAAGACTGTAGTAAAAAAAAAAAAAAACAACCTTGAAGGAACAAAACCTGAGAAACTTCATATTTCTAAGAAACTACAGTTACTTTTACTTCATTGGTAATTTTTAAATTAATTTGCATTCATTTATGTTGTATCTCATCTTCATTGGTGTTTGGGGTTTTTGATTGGGTTTTTTTGTGTGTGGTTTTTTTTTTTAAAGCTGGCATTGAGGAGTACATTCAGCTCCATCTTAAATAACATCATCTTGCAGTACTAAGTATAACCTAACAGACAAAAATCCTACAGTATCTATAGAATAAAATTCTCAGGTAGCTTCAATGATTTGCTTATTGAAACATAAACCAAACCAGATCAGGTGACTAAGAACAGCTTCTAATACCAAGCAGACAGATATTTTGAGTTTTAAACAGCCTTCTTCAAAAACTACACAGAGTTTAAAGAAAAAATTTTTGTTTACCTTGTCTTGTTCTAGCTGCTCAATCAAATTCTTTGCATCACGCAGCTGCGTAATCAGTTTAGTCTTCTCAGACATGTGAAGGTCCTAAAAAAAGACCCCAACCACAAGTTTAAAGCACTGCCATCTGTAAGAAAATACATCTCTTGGCTCTTTCAAAGAATCTTTCCCAGACTGCCACAGGATCAACAAGGCTGTCGTAACATTAAAAACGTGAAACGGGCTAGGACTGAGACTCTGCACTATGCCTTGGTGGAAGAGCACATAACAGAATCCAGGGAAATGAAAGTATGCAGCTTTAAATTACCTTTAAATCTCCCAGCGCTAGGCTGCCTCACAGTTTTCACAGTAATTCAGATATCTGAAGGCTTTGTTACAGCCTCCACAGGTTCTCTCACGGATGTCAGAGCTGCTACAGTAAAACAGGCAAGAAACATGCCTCAGGCATCTGCTCTACTCCCTGTGTCTTGGCTTACAAGACGATCTCAGCAATGCAACATTATAACTTCTCATAACTGGTCTTGTGCAAAATGCCCTTGAAATACTTGAATCTTTCAGAACTCTTTCGAATTGGGCTGGTGCCTAGAAACCAAGACAGTGAAGAGAAGCTGATCCCCACAACTGAAGTTGAGCACAGCTCTATTTTTCATGTTTTCATACTTCCATTACTATCAGTCACCTTATTTCTACTCCACACTTGGCATTAATGGCCTTGAAAGGAAAATTGAGCAAAATATTAACTTAACTTTGGGACTGCACTTACATTATCTTTACTACACTGTGCTCTCCACTGTCCTGTCTTCCTGCATTTTCTGTTCATTTACATAGCTACTAATGTCTCTTCCACTATGCCTTAAAAGTTCAGCTCTGCTCGCTTTCTCACTTTACCTCCTGTCTTGCCTCCTGTGCTAAGACATTCTTTTTCTCACCCAAACTTCCCACAGCTACATGATTTCTGATACCATTTTGATGGTTATTCATACACTCAGGTTTCATATCCTTTACAGCTTTTTGAATAATTGCTCAATGTGTTAATCCTAGGTGCTTTTTGCACCTTTAACTCCAAAAAACTACAGGGACAGTTTGTTTAATGGTGTGCCCTATTACAAAATTCTGCAAATATTGCAATTCTTACTGTGTGCTAGTAGCTACCCATAAAATTAAGAGCATTCTCCATACCTTCATTTTCTCCAGTTCCTGAAGCCTTTCTTCTAACTGTTCTTGAAGTGCCTCTTTCTCGTTGGTTAACTGGGCACAGCGCTCTTTGTGTGACCGAATCATTTCCTTACAACGCTGCAGCAAGTTCTCTTGGCGCTTCACCCTCTGATTAAGAGTTTCCAGTGTTTTAACAGAACCTTCATTACCCTCTACAAGACAACACAGCAACATTCTCATGTGCACACTGTTTCCAAAAATGTAGATTTGCATTCATCATTCACATTGCGGGCGATTCACAGCTCTCTAAAGAAAGTTGTGCAAAAAGTCTGCAAAACTTCCTAGTGACTACTGTAACTGCCAGAAATATGCCACACACACACAGAGAACAGCAAATACAGTCTTTCACCTCAAATTAATTTACAAAACTCCAGTTACTATACAAGCTTCAAAATCAAACTATTACTCAACGAGGTTTTCTATGCGATTAAAAAGTTACCATGATTTATAAACCTGCCTGCTGCTAGTAACAGAACATTCAAAAGCAGGAAAGAATGCAATGCAAAACCAAATCACATCTCTCAAGAGCTAGAAGACAGATTCCTGCTTTCCCAGGGCTGGGTATGACGTTAAAATATCCGGGTTGGCAATACTACATTTGGCATTATGATAAAGGCCAAGTTTAGCGTCTTTCTGAGCTATACTCCTCTGTATAACTGGCACATGGGTAATACTTTATTGTGTGTTCTGCTCTGATGCTCTGGAGGTTGTAAGAGTACTTCGCATGGAAATAGGATCAAACAAATTCACAGAGGCCCAGGTCATGACCATAGGTCTTACACCATACTGTCCAGAAACAGACTCCAGCACAGGAAACATCCTGAACCTTGATTCCTGGGGACTGGATACTTACGTTATTTCCTAAGCACTACAAAGACATGACACTGGATAAGAAAATCTCTGATCTAACCTTCATATTATCCGAATATATGAAAATCATGGCAGGTGCTGAACAAAGATAACTTCAAGATGCATGTTCGCCTCTGTCTGAACCCTACCTTGTATGAAGGATACCAATGAATGACACTTTCATTATATATCAGCATTACAATGTTCCTTGCTGAGTAATCAAATATACACAATACTGGGAGTCCCGTAACTCAGATAACCTCCTGATATGAGGAACACTTAGATTATTCAATCGCATGACTACCAAAATTGATCTTTGGTCTTTTAGGTAACAAACCCTACTGGCAAAAGTAACATGATACTATGATCATTATTGACAAAGGCAAGACATATCAAATTTGAATCCTTATGGAAATTTAGTGTCTTAGAAGAGTTATCCAATCCTCTGCCAAACTATTTTCAAAACAATTGTCCTCTTCTAGAAAATATATCCTTACTATATGTTGAGCCCTGAGTACTGTTACTCCATCATAAATAACTGCAGGCTTATTCCCCAAAATTCAAGATCTCTTGAAAAAAGCCGGAATACCTACCATTGCTTCCTGATTCCACAGTATTTTCTGTACTGATTTCTTTTGTTGGACTTTGAACTTGTGGTTCAGACTGGATATTTGGATCAGGCAATTCAGTGCCTATCTGACCATTCTGTAACCTCTGTTTCAGCAATGATACCTAAACAAAACATCATTTTTGTTAAAAAAACCCAAGGATTCTAAGACGACTATGTTGTCATCTTCAAAACTAGAGAGTTAAATAAAACTGATACCAGCAAGCAGAGAAAGAAAATCTGCCTGAATTTTTTTAGCATTTTTTAAAATCAGAATTATGTTTCCAATTAACAAAAACAGTATCATTATGAGTGGAGAAACAAAGACCAATTAAGTAAAACACACAAATTTTGCCAAAGCAATTTCAGCTCAAACATCTGCTAATGTTATGTTCTTGATAATAAAGACATTACAAAGGTATTTAAGCACAGATCAAACAATCATATTTACCATGAGTGAGATTTTCAAAGGTATCCTCTACTATATAAAGATGCACTTGATTTCTAGGTAATCATAAATTTTCAAGAAGCTTTACAACATAGCAGCGATTATAAAAAAACATGGACATACATTATAGGAAATACATAATTAAAAAAAAAGGTGTAGGAAGAGCACTTCTAAAGAACATCTGTTGGGTAAGGTATCTCACCTGAGTTTGCAGGACACTAATAAGTTGATCCTTTTCTTCTAAGGAAGCATCAAATTCCTCTTGGAGATGTTTCTTAGCTTGTTGATCCATCTGGAGCTCCTAAGAATCATAAACAGATGCATCTCAAATGAAAACTGAAATGTGAATTTACAAGGCTTATAAAAATATTGTGAAATAATATTAAAAATACCTCATTGCAGTTGTAACCCCAGAAAACAACCATAAAGCAGGTATTTCTTTTACTATACAACATTCCACACAACATAATAAGAACATCCCAGCACTAAAACAGTCTAGATTTGATGCAAAATTATCAAGGATTCTTTCTTCCTAAAAATAGGTTTGTGTAGGGATCACTTCAAGCCTGCTCTTGAAAAATGGCTTCCATGCACACATGGAAACCCCCTGGGAGTTGAAGACTGCACTTCGGAAAACTAGATTCTTTATTTAGCCACCATATTAAGTCAACACAAACAGCAGAAATGTAAATTTCTCTTATGTTCATTCAATATGTTAGTATTCTAATATGACAAATGCCGTTTATAACGGCAGAAAGTTGCCTTTTTTCCCCTCAAATGAGAAAGCCTGAGAATGCCAAACAACTTCAACTATGTGGCTTTACTTCCTACATGCTTGCATTCACCTGGCCAAACACCTTTAGAAACTTGTATATGTTGCCTAAATGCATTGGTGTTACCTACATAATCTTATAAAATACTGCTTTAGGGAGGTTTCTTTTATTTACTTTCTATGCTTTAAGACTTACAATTTTTAATGTCTTTAATTATTATTCTAATAGAACAATAAATGTATTTAAAGTTATATTAATTCACATCTAACTTCCCTAGAGAATTGGAACCATACACATTTCATGCATGCATGCCAAATAATTTCCCAAACTTCTATTTAATTTTTTTTTTTTATGTGTTTACTTTGTCCACATGTAACTTCCCAATGATTTACCCCAGGAAGCTAATGCTTCTATGATCATTAATCTGCAAAGGCTGCTTGTATAAAAGCAAGCACCACGCATAAACATTGGTTCTGTTAGCAAGGCAAAGGCAGATGACAATAGAAAGCAAAAGAAAGGATGAAAAAGGTTGAAAAAGCAAACAACAGACAAAACACAGGGCACTGGATGCTACCTGTGTAGCCTTCCCCCAAGTCTGAAACTTTTATGCTCTCTTGCTGCCTATCCCTTACCTCCAACAGTGCATCCCAGCTGCCATAGTTGAGCCTGATCCCAGCTTTGAGAACCGCAGTTGTGTGAACTGAACCCGCCCTGCCACGCATGGGCAGGAAGGCATCACTGGAACAACTATTTCCTTCTCTTCTCAAGTAACTATATCCACTTTTTAACCCTGCACTGCCTCAGGTTCTCAACAGCTACTAATCACGTTTCCGCCTTGTGCTTCTGAGCTTTGGAAGCGATTTCTTCCAAGCAAAGCAAAGCAGCTCAGTGCAAGAACAAGTGACACAGAGATTTATTGAAACCAACACAGAAACATTCCTCTTTGGATCCCAAAGTCCATTCTGATGCTTGTCTGAGAAGGAGAACACTGAAGACTGCTGTTGAGGGATTACTCTTAACAGGAAAAAACTAAGGTAAGCAAAAGACATGGATTTCCAGCAGCTATTTCACACTGTCAGCACGGCCTCACAAGAGGTTTATTTTATTCTTACATGGCCCTCTTAGAAGAAACTTGTCTGATTCAACATATTTATGGGAAAAATGGACTGTAGGATGAAATAAAGGATTTTTAAAATTAATTTCTGATAACAAATTATTACATCAATGAATGATCTATTTTGTACCATTTTAGCTTCCACAATGGAAACGCACCATTTTATTTGTAAGTTTTCTTTTAAGTCTTTTTTACCAAATGCTACACTTGGGCCTCCCAAAGACCAAAAACCTACTTCTTGAAGTTTTTCAATTCATAGAAAAGAACCTCAGTGTTAGAGTTGAAGGAATCTTTAAATCTACAAACTTTATAAGGAAGAAATTAAATTTCACACTATATATATACACACATATATACACACAAGAATCAGAAAAAAAACCCCATACGTATCTCTCTCAATCAGAAAGACAATGACAGAAGAAGTAAAAAAATAAGTATGCACACGTGCAACCCTTTCTCATACTCAAAAGCTTAAATTCTGATATATATATATGCCTTCCAAACTCTACCAAGCACCAGTAAGCTGGAAAACTAAACCTACTGGAGCATGTGGATATAGACTTAGCACAGAATGAGCTTCTTTCATTTGACCTTGTAGTGACCTGGAAAAAAAAAAAATTGGCAAGCCACTTCTGTCAGTAATGCACTGGGTGTCCACCTCTTATGGGCTGACAGTTTAGCTTATGACAGGGTGACAGCCCAGGAGCAGGCTCTGGCCCAGATGAGCACAGGAAACCCAGCACGCTGAACCACTGCTCTCAGCTGCTGGGGCAGAGCAGCACAGATCTGAGCCAAAATGCTACCCCCGTGCAACCACAATTTACAGCCTGCTTACCTTGAGTACCCCGCATCGCTGAAGAAGAGTGCCCCGCAATTTGCCAGTGATCTCCTTTGAAGTGACTGGCTGCCCAACTGGTTGCACAGGGGCAGCCCCTTGCGGGTGAGCACAAGCGTCGGGTACCTGCATGTCCAGATGCTCGCAGTCACCGTCCCTCACCCTTGAGGGACTGACCCTGGCTCCTGTCTGCAGGCGAGACTCCCGACTACCTGGAGGCTAGTCTGCCTTCAGGCAAAGGTGGGACCTCGCCATGGTCTGATGGCTCTTGCAACCTCCAAGCCAGTGCTGCTGCTCGGCACGGTGCACGCCAAAAACAGGAGCGCAGCCACAGAGAAAGCCCATGGCTTTGAGCAAGCTGGCACCCAGCTCCCAAGAGAGCTAAGAACATGAACAGAGAGGCCCTTGCACATCCGTCTCCAAATCTGATGCTGCACTGGCTCTTGGGGCAGTAAAAAGGCTTCAGCTTCACATTCTGCTTCACCAGGGTTTGACAATATGGCTTTTGTGAGTTTGCCCTTTTAATTTGCTCTGCCCAATAATTTGTATATGTCTTTTAATTAAGTCCAATATGTTTATTATCAATACCAAATACATTAGAGCTTCTCCTTTTCATTTCATTATAATCTGAGACAATAAATCATAACACAACCTACCTGATTTTGTGATTGAAATCAAACTATATTACAAATCCATAAAAACAATGTAAATAATATAACTGAGATCAATATGAATATTTTTAAAAATTTGATCCTAAATTTTTTTATTGATAATCATTACAATCTTTATTAAATGTGCCTAACATTGGTATTTCTCAATATTAGAAAAGCAACAAATTCCACAGGGACATCTACTGCTGAGCCCAACAATACTACAAGAACTACACACATTTCTACCTATTTCACAATAGAAAAGCAGTTCAGTCAGTATAAAGAACTGCTCTGCCTTAGAGTATGACAATATGCTGCTGAATGGGAAACAAGCTAGAGAAATAATCCCATATAAACAAATCAAAACAAGTGGTAAAAAATCCCTGCTATGCAAAAGAAAATATTTTGTAAAGTGAACAAACAAAACCCAAAAGTTAGGCAGAGAAAGATCCTATGTATATGTGGTATAAAGTAAATATTCAGTCAATAAAGGAAATTACCTCTCTTAGTTCTCCAATTCTGCGAAGTGCTTTATCCTGACTTTGACTCAGAATGCCCTTAAAAAAAGTTGGAATAAACATCAGGTGTATTAAATGTAACTATATATAAAGTATAAATAAATTAATAGAATTGTAATTCATCAGAATAATTAATGATTTGTATTTCTCTTTCAAGTCAAATTCGGTGTGTAAGTGTGAAGTAAGACTGCGGGTTGGCAGTCTATCACCTGAATACAGCTGATGCAATAAAAAAGGCTGGAGTACAATTGCTTCACAGTTATTTTGACAAGTCAGTATTAGCTTGGCTTCCTTAGAAATGCCAGGTAAAAAAAAGGTCTTTTGTTGTATACACACACAACGTATTGTGTAAAAACACACATACACAATGCACTGAAAATTAAATCTGTATTTGCACTACACAATTGAAGATTCAGGAAAGCATTCAGGTAAGAGAGGATGAAAAGTAATGCTTACCTGTAGCTTCTTCTTCTCCCGCTGCATAACTTGATAAGCAGACACTAGCTAAAATATAGAAATCGGGTATAATGATGATAATGCATCCACTTATAGCTATCAAAATAATTTGCTTCGTTGTACCACTACCTGCATTTTCAAATTCTTCACTTGAGAAAGCTCTTCTGACAAAAACACACTTAAATTTTATCAATGTTTCCTTTTTCTGTTTATAAAATATCTCCAATGTGTTAAAAAAAATGAAGCCGACATGACAAAACAATGAGGTTACTCAGCATTCATGCAGTTCTCCTTTCACTAAAAGGGCCTCTAAGAACAGCCATGCTTCAATACAGTCAGTCAAACAAACAACTGTATCAGAAAGTTACCTCCCAGACAGCTACCCCACAGGGTATGTACATTTGTAAGGGCTCATGTCCCAGTGAGCTTAAATAAAATGAATTTTACAATGACTATGCATTAAAAAATACACTCACAAGTCTAGCAAAAAAAGGTCTGTTAATACTGAATAGTCTCATCCCATGTGCTTTGCACATACCCAGCAGAGACAAAGAAAGACTGGAAGTGGACAGTATTTCTCATTGTAAGTCGACAAAAGGACTTCATGAGTAATTGCACAATTTAATTTAATTAAAAATTTGATCACAATTGCCTAAGCTGTCCAAAGCTGAAGTAGCATAACGGCACCTGGAATTAGAATATTCCATTTTCAAATTGCTGAAAAATTAAAGGAAAACTAATACAAAACACAAAAACCAGAAATCTCTCAGTCAAAAGGTAGCTTCAAATTCTTATTTAAAATAAACTAGAATGTTTCAGAATTCAAAATTACTTTTCATTTCAGAGTCACACTTATTTTGCACTTAAAAGAAAATTAAAACTACTATGGACGGTTTTTCTTACCATGTTTTTTGAGATGCTAACTTTGTATCCTACTTTAAATAAGAAAAAAATTTACATCTTACATTCTCATTATATATTGAAACTACTTTTTTCCAAGCTCCAGCAAAAAAGTTTTTTTTCCAACAGAACTAAAGAAATTCACAAAACCAGAAAAAATTCCAGACCCTTTCAACAGCGAAAATTAAGACTTGCTGGAGCTAATTAAAAAAAAAAAAAAAAAAAAAAAAAAAAATCAACCAAACCAAACCAAACCTACAAACTGAATAATTTTCATTTTGGAAACACTTTACATAAGGTTTTGGTTTTGTTTTTTTTAAATCTCATTACACTAGCTGGAAGAGAACGAAAAATTAATGGAAGACAACTGTTTTGTTGGGCATGTGCCGAATGCTGTAATTGCTGTATACATATTTGAGATTCCAGGGATTTTGACAGTAATAGCCAAAATTCTGCACAGGAATTTTTGTATTTGAGGGCAGTAAACATTTAAAGAACTATAAATAACACTGCAAATGGACAACTTTAAATGCAGAACACATACTTTAAAAAAAAAACAAAAAAATCCAACACCACCACTTGGAAAGCTTTACTTTTATCAACAATTTGGAAAATGAGTAGCAAAACTACTTATATAATTTGTTTTCACTAAAATAGCAAAAGAAATAGTCCTTGAATGAACTACTCCAGGGGATACCTGAAAATTATGGGGAGTAGAACTTATTTATTGAAAACAAAATGCTTGCCCATTGCACGTACATGGAATATCACAGAATCATAGAATGGTAGGGGTTGGAAGGGACCTCTGAAGATCCCAGGTCCAACCCCCCTGCCAAGGCAGGATCACCTAGGGCAGGTTGCACAGGAACGCGTCCAGTCAGGTGTTGAAGGTCTCCAGAGAAGGAAACTCCACAACCTCTCTGGGCAGCCTGTTCCAGTGCTCCGTCACCCTCACAGTAAAGAAGTTTTTCCTCATGTCGAGGTGGAATTTCCTGTGCTGCAGTTCATGCCCATTGCCCCTCGTCCTGTCACTGGGCACTACTGAAAAGAGACTGGCTCCATCCTCCTGACAGCCACCCTTCAGATATTTATAGACATTGGTAAGGTCCCCTCTCAGCCTTCTCTTCTCCAGACTAAATAGCCTCAGGTGTCTCAGCCTTTCCTCATATGAATACACATGTATTCCACGTACGTGAATATACATTCACGTACGTGGAATACATGTTGTGTACTTTTAAGTTTCAGAAGAAAAGTTAATTTGCTGTCATGTGAGGACAAGCGATGCTCACCTCCGTACTGAACTCCACCCCTTGCTACTGCTGTTCAGCAGAAACCATCATAGGCCTACTTTGTGTGAGTAACTACTCATTAATATCTATTGCTTACAACATGAAACTATTTACAAACAAGAGAAGAAATGGATTCCCACATTTTGTTACCAGAAAAACATCTGGCCTATCTAGGCCAAAAATAACTGGACTTACAACAATAACTTAACTTCCACGTTAGCTGTAAGTTGATCCATTTGCTCCAAACATGAAAACAGAAAGATTATCCACTACTGCAGTACCTGCTAGCCTCATCTCTTTCCCCTCTCTGCCCAGGTAAGTCAGTAGCACCATTGCCTACCTCTGAGTATTTTCCCCTGTAGTTGCCCAAACTGCGTTCCATTCTGCGCAGTCGCTGCAGCAACTGCTCTTTGCTGAGGCTGTCCATATTTCCCGGAGGCTCTTCTGTTTCACTTTCAATGTCAGAAGGTGGATCAAAGGTGGGACCGGCTGCATCCAAGTCCAGTCGATTCAATGAGTCTCTTGAAGAAGTTCGTACCAGGGACTCCTTAGAAGAAGAGCGGAACAGGGACTCCTTTACTGGGCTCCGGAACAAAGACTCCATGGAGGGAACTCGGAGCTGAAGCCTCTGGGCAAAAGACTGAGTGTCACTCAGCTGCAAAAATTCAAAGCAAGTGATTACTTCTGTGCTGCTTTTAGGCAGACAGACACACTGAAGCCCAGGGAACAGAGACCTGGCCTGGGCAAAGGAATGATTGTTGCCTAACACATGCATGACACCAAAGAGTTACCACTCCCTTAGAAGAATCATCTCCTTGTGCAGAAAAATGAAGCATGCAACTACCAGATGTGGGCAATTTCAGACAGCAACTAAATCCAACAAACTACAGCTCCAATTTAAACTTCTAAAAGAATGTATTTCTGTGTAACCCCTTTAAAAAGTGAAAAAGATGTAAGTAAAATAAATAGTTGCATTTACTGTTGTTCCAAATGTAAGAAAAAAAATATAAAATTTGCATGACTCACTCGATGTATTAAACAGAAGACTGTATTTGTATCAAAGACACAAAGATACTTTCCTGTGATTAAGAGAACAAATTTATTGTAAAAGTCCTTGTACAATAGTTAGCTCCAGCACGCTGTCTTAAACAGTCCCTTTTTTTATTTTAAATGGCTTTATGATTTTCACATAAAATGCAATTATTGATTTATGCAGCTAAAATACTTACGCTGTTCTGAAACAAAAGATTCTGTGCTATGGTACCATATACTGCTGTTACTACGTAAGTGATTTGAAAGCATTACTGTTGGGATACACGCGCTAGGAGCCACTGCTAATCCCACTCGAGCAAGCTGAACATTTTCTGAGACATTGAAGAATGACCTCCACCTTTATCACTTGCGACAATTTTTTTAAGCCCATCAGTTCCTTCAGCTATGTATTAGCTTTCTAGCCATCCAATATGTTCTCTATTTTTGAAAGCGGCGTTAACACTCCATATCCCGTGCTGGCTGTGTCTGTGAGCAATGAGACGCAACTCAACGAAGGTAGCCTGCGGCACGCTGTCAGATACTGCTAACCTGTCCCTACAAAAAAAGCTCCATGCGTCAGCGACAACACTTAACACCAGCTAATAGGATTATACACAAAACATCCTAGTACCCTTACAGGCAAGCCCTTGTCACCCCTGCTCCAGCACGAAGATATATATTGGACACTTGAGCCAACATAACACAAAGACAACGCGGCGGTGAAGGAGGAAACAAACCCCCTGTATCCTTCCCATACCTGCGGGGAGGCTGGTCCACTTCCATTGTTTTCTGTGGATCTGGGAAGTGGTTGTTTAGTTAAGCTCTACAGGAGGAAAAACAACAGTTAGAAGGAATAGACTACACAGACTGTAATTCACCGATTCCTACGAATAGCAGCTGTGCTTTTTCCTTGCTTGTGTTTTTAGTACTTTCTTTTGAATGTTTATTAAGATGTCTTCATGCAAACAAGCTAGTTTGTTAAATTCAAAACAGATTGCTGCAATATACAGAACTACAAAGCAGCTATGTGTGCATGGATTAGTATGAGACATCTGCAAATGCTGACATCTCCATTTAAATTATTCACAATGATTATTTATGTAACATTTATGCACAAATCAAAGAAACACCAAAAAGACAAAATGATAGCAGGAAAAAATCTAATTGATGACCAGTGCTGTTTACAGCCAACATGAGTAACACTGCAATCACACCATCTTCCTCTGTTTAAGCACATTTTGGGGGTATGGGATAGAAACTACCTGTAAAAAAAGTGCTGGTAACAGGTTGTTTAAGACTCCAAACAAGCACAGGAAGGAAATTAGACTTTCAGAAAAAAACATCCTGTGCAAAACTTCACATGTACATTCCTCTGCACTTCCAAACAAAGAAGAACAAACAAACAAACAAACAACCCTACCCACCAAAAAACAAAATCAACACAACAGAAAACAATTGCTTTTTTTTGGTTTGGTTTGGTTTTGTTTTGTTTTTAACAGAGTTTGGACATTACTGTTCCTAGTTTGTCTATCCTGCTTTTCCTGTGTTCTGTATGCAGGTGTTTTTAACCTGTACAAATGCAGTATTCTCGTGTTTAAACCAAGTCAAACTGAAGTAGAAAAACATGCTAGAAACCATCTTGGATATGATTTTTTCCCAAGAGAAGCAACCCACTGAGACATATTGAACAAAGTATGAGGAATTCAGCTAAAAGTAGTATAACTTTTAATTTTTAATCAAGATGTACCCTGATAGTTATATGCAAACTGTAAAATCTAGGGTATATATACAACTCAAATATCAATCATAATATCCATGTATCTGCTACATGAGTACACTCACAGCTTGTACTCTGTGTGGATATGCAGATAAGCATAAACATAAATGTAGAAGAATGATTCAGTGTAAAACTGCTTCAGAAAGGTTTGACGGTGAGCAAACTTGAGGAAGTACAAAAATACCAAAGAAAGAGAAATCCAGACAGTTAAGGAAGCCAGAGAAATGAGCAGTCACCCAGAATCAAGGCAAAATGAGCAATAACCAGCCATACAAGAAATCTGTTTGGATTTGGAAATCGCAGTTTACCTGGCTTGAACAAAATCTGCATTCTGCTCCAGAGCACTATACTGTTGCAGCGGATTTATTCCTAATGGATTAAGAGCTCTTACTGGGTTTTAAACTAAAGCACTCCTACATTTTATTCTTGGCTCCATTACCTGTTCTTTTTCACTTCCTAACTGGAAAGTTAATAATAAGGGTAATCCAAACAAAAATTTATCTTCTGCTTTATAATTTACAAGCATCTACCGTGATAGTATTGCACTGACAACAGAGGAAGACAAATACTTTACCAAGAACTACAAACTAACTACAAACACTTCTTTGAAAAACCATGTATTTTGAAACCCATAAAAAGAATTAAAGGAAACTATGGAAGGTTTGTACATCTAATTCGTAAGACTAATATAGTAATATTTAAGGTGTATTTTAAAACACAAGATTAAGTAGATTTGTTAAATCTAATGAAGTGGTTACAAATATAAAAACCATAGGTGCTGCTCTTTTCTGTGAAGATCCTTAAAAAGCTGCCATTTAAGGATCTATGAAGATTCTTTTAAAAAAAAAGCCATTTCAAAACTGAAGTCGCCACTTTTAAAATTTTCCCATTAATTGTGCTGACATCTTCGTATTCAATCTGTGTGAACAAAAGTAGAACCTATATTTGGGATTAGACTGTCTATTGACATAAATTATAAAAGGGATACACTGGTAATCTTTTGTATAAAAACTGGACCACCACAGGTATCTAGCTGCTGCAATTCTAAGTCACTGTGCTCTAGGGCAAAGGGTCACATTCTGGTGTCCGCCCAGCGAAAGGTAAGCATGAATGGAAGTTGCTATATGTAAGTATGGATTCAAGAGGCTTTGAAGAGCTTAAAAGCCCATGCCTTTGTTAAGCCTTACGAGACGTTTCAGTAAGGCTAGAAACAGAGAGCACAGGCTGGCGCTTTGAAAGCGGTAAAACCAGCAGAGTTATGTCAGGGTTTCTGGAGACCAACAGAAGACTTTCCTCCATGAACCCACAGAACATACAAAACTATATTTCTATCCAAAGAGAGCTATACTTCAAATTCCCAATAACAAAAAGCAACCTTTCTATTAAGATGTATAAACCAGAGCTCAGTTTTAACTGGAGCACATCAGGGCATTCTAGTGACACTTGTGCTTCCTTATTTCCTTATTTCTGAAATGCAAACTCACTCTTTTATTTCTCAAAGGTATGAATAGATTTGTAAGCATAAAGAGTGAAAGCTTAAAATGTCTGCACTTAAAATCATTTTACTGTTCTACCTCCTTCTCAGGTATTCCAAAATTGAGTAAACTGCGGAGGAAGGGAGGAAAGCTTAGTACACATTTTCTTCCCTCATTTTCCGTTAAATTTTCTTCAAAACAACCTCCAAGAATATTTGAACTGTTTCTTCATGCAACAAAACCCATGCAGCTCAGTAAAGTGTTTATATTAACTTCACTTACGCTAAAAAATCCACAATTCCAGTCACTTCTCTACGATGCTCACTCTTGGATCACACATCACTTGCACACACACAGTTAAAATACTGGTCTGTTTTAGCAGAATTATTACGCATTTGTGTGTGTTGGTTAAACCTTCCCCTCTCCTGCATCCTTAGTTCACAGGTTTCCCAAATGTATACAATGTTTTTTTAAAAAACATATATTTGTATATAACTGGCCCTCCTCTTCCCTACAAACTTTTATATAATTGTTTTTTCCCTCAATTCTTACTGTAAGAGTACAGCTCTAGAGCCTTTATAAAGTTCAGCGAACAAAATCACTTTACAGATATTGTATTATTAATACACATTGGTAACATTCACAATAACATTATTATAATTATTTGCTATGTATGCACTCTTGTATATAAACATGCAAGTCAGTGATTCCTGCCACTAAAGTATATACTGAAAGATAATATAAAGACAACACTTGAGCATTCACAGAAGTATGTTTTTCAAAATGCAACTGCAGTAGGGGTATTGTGTAGTGAAAAACAGCCCACAACTGTTTACTACTATAAGTGTAGAAAAGCTTAATTAAATTTGCAGTGAAACTTTAATTAGTGATCACTAGACCAAGAATATGGTCAAAATACCTAGAACTGAAAAAAAAAAATCTAGTAACTATTTCTAAACTACAGATTTCAGTACAGTATTAATGTTCTCTTTGCTCCTCATCAGAAAGCTCAATCTTGAGAACTAGCAATGAATCTGTGCTCTAAGGACATGCTCTAAACAAGCATAACCCTTTACAACAGATGAAGACTTTGTACACTTAATCACTGTTTCAGTCCAATCTTGCTTAGCTTGAGAGAGACAAGTTCAACACAACATGCTGTGTTGTGCTATGTCCATCTGCTTATCAAATTTCTATCCTGTTACAGCTTTCAGTGACTTGTCATTTTCAGCCTCTACACGAGCAGCAAAAAAGCCCTTGCTAAAATGGAAAAGAAAAATAATTATGAAGTATAAGGATGTATAATCTAATAAGGATGCGTTGGGACTCTAAAAAACACTGCGTTTTGAACCACTATGGACTCAGGAACGCCATGCCTTCGAAGGATGTGAAAGATGCCATCCCAGGTCTGTGACAATAATGAAAAGAATACAGCTTTGTATGTACGTATGTTAGAAAGTAGAAGGCTGCTTTCCTCCCTATGCCTGCTTCTTTTTCTTCACTTGTATACTATGGAAACATTTCCAGGCAAGGAAGTAGATATGTAAAATAAAATCTAATTATTAAAAAACCCCAACTATTTATCTTCACAATAATAGCTGCCAGGTTACCACCTAGAAGTAGCTGAATTTCAGTGTCTATGTAAGATAATTATTTCCTGCTACCATTAGTAGTAAATGACATTGTGAGGCTTTCACTGTACACAGCAAAAAGCATGTAGTCTTTAGACAAAAAACAATCTCAGTTTTTATCAAAACCATTTATCTTGAAATACATACAGACATACATAAAAATGAAGAGGAAGACTTTCAATGGCATTAATGAATACTAAGCAACAAACATACAAACTTTTGCAACAATTATTTAAAAGTTGTGTAGGGTATGGTTACCTGTGTAACAGAAAACGTGTTAACTTTTTTATGTTACAATAAATTCACATCATACAGCACACCAGCCAGGAGCTACCAGGTACTACCTCCGTGAAATTTAGTGCAGGGTTAGCAACAGGGTAGTTAAGATAGATGCTTTTGTGAGAACAAGCCACAAGCAACACTAGGTTTGCTTTCTAGTACAGTACTCTCCTGCCCCTGCTAAAGGCATCACTAAGAGGGGTGGGAGGACTCACCACACCGTCACTCTGTGGCTTAGGTTGTTTGGTGGGATCCAAAGCAAAGATAGTATACTCAGAGAGAAAAGCAGGTTCTGCTATCATCCCGGCTAGCAGCTGTCATTCAATGCAAAAAGTAGGAAAACGAAAATAAATCAAGTAATAAGGTAAAGAAAGTTGCACGATTTTACTCAATTTTTCAACGCCATTAAAAACATCATAAAACAATAGAGCAGTTTATCAGATAACAGATATTGATAGAGGCAGGACAAAACCAGAAAATATGCATTAGATAATTTCAGAACCAAAAATATAGTTTTGGTAATTCAGAAGCAAAGAAACTCACAATTAAAAAAAAAAATCCTAATTTAGCAAAAGATAAAGATTATGTTTCAGGCATTGATACTGTAGTTTTTTAAAAAACGTCTGTGGATGACTTCAGATAACCATTGAGCCTTCTTTGCTCCCAGTAATGCATGAAAAACTCAGTATTCTAAAAATTCTATTTCAGTTATAAACAATACAAATTGCATGCATTTTTGACTATTTATCTTCCAGTGCTCTTATACACTAGAATTCTAACTACATTTAAGAAAAAATTCCTTACATAATTTTTCAAACTACTAGCAGACTATTTTGTAAAAACACCACAAGTGGAATTAACCATTTTATCAAGTCAGTATCAAAGAAGAGATTTAAATTCCTAGAGATGAAAAACAGGAAGAGAAAGAAACTGGAATTTGAATTCAAACTGGTTATATACATGTAATGTAATGCAATCTAATGCTGTTAGGATGGTGTAACAGACTTCAAAAAATATCCCTCTCATGATTTTACTCACACACAAAAGTTCAAGATTCAACTTTCTTATAGCCTGAGATCTCAGAATTGTGCTGTCTGCTGACTGAATCAAAACATTACAAGGTTTTTCTTTTTCATTATTTCAGAACAATTTTGGTTTATTTCAAATTACTAAATGGTATTTTTAGAAACCAGATCTATTACAATGTGAGTTAGAGTTTGACTGGGGGGGAAGACACTGTTACATTGACTCCAGTGCTCCAGCAGATTAATTACATACATTCAAATTGAGAGAGAAGAAATATTTTCATGTGTTAAGATCTGGAATGCTACATGACTTGCAATTTGTGTCCACCCTTTCAGAAAACGTATTAAGTGCTTAATGTTCAGCAACAGCCATGGACAATAGCCTCTGAATGTTGGTACTTACTCCCTGGGTTTTTTCTCTCATGTATTTCTACACTGAAAAAAAACCAAATAATTACTGAAAAAAATGCATAACGGACCTAAATTACGAATCCTGCAGAAAACAGAACAAAATAAAAACCTACACACTGTGCTTTTATTGCCTTCTATTTGATTCACTATACTATATACACACATATATATGCACACACTCACACATACACCTAGTACAAACGTCCATTGCCGGACAATCCTGCTAGTTCTATCAGAAGACCTTCTAGAGCTACAAAGGGAAAGAAGCTTTGGTTCATGGCCAAACAACAAAAACAAACAAACAAACAAACAAAAAAACAAACCACAAAACACTACAAAATTGTGAACGGCCTTTAGAGACAGGGTATCTGCAGAGCACTAATTCTAAAATTCATGCCAAACTTTTACTTCTCAAACTGGGAAGTACATCGACAATTAATTCTGACATCAATTATTCAGCTGCCCTTGTCTTGGCACTCCCAAAGCTGGCATGGGACAAGTGCTCCAATAGTTTTGGCATGGGACAAGTGCTCCAATAGTTTACTTGATTTGCCAAGAACTAGCGAGGTCTGAGAAACTCAGGTGAAACTTCTCACTTTTAAGCTACTATAAACACAAGCTGCTAACAAAAGAGATGGTCCCATTTCTCCAGCTCCCAATCTTCTTCTTCCCCAGCCTGGATACACTTGCCCAGTGGTTGCAACCACATGCTAAGTTTGGTGAGACTGGTCACCAGTGCCCCTCTCTCAACCTGTTAGAAGTATAATTCCTAAGAATCGATTGTGTTAAAGCTCCTGCTACACATTTATTTAAGTGTGTAAAACCCACATAAGTTTCTTTCCTTATTTGAGCGTTTAGGCAAAACAAAAATAAGGAAGCTGACAAGTGTTAACAGTTCCGGAAAGTCTTTGTTAAGTGGTGATGGTTGTAGAAGCTCATGGCTTTGGCTGTGCTATGCATGTTGTACATGTACCTCTTGAAAGGGTACATGCCAGAAAAAGAAAAGCCAAATGCTATGTATACACAAGTGTACAAACATACAGCAGCAGCACTACAAGCAAGTCCGATGGCTTCATGAATTAGAAGCATGCAAATTCTCAACCACAAATAAAATGATGAAAACTGTAAGATAAAAACTACTTCGAATGTTTAGAGAAAACCCATTAAGATGATGAAATACAGTTTGCAAAGCACTCATAATGGATTATGGCAAATATTATTAACCAAGAGATTATGAACATTTTCAACATGTAACATATATTATCTTCAGCTTAGTTAACTCACTTTTAAAAATATGTCTGTCAAGAACTTCAGGAATCACAGATGGTTCAAATTATCTCTTCATAGTAACAGTATGCTAATGTTTGCTTCTCAAAATATTAAGATGTGACATTTCACCAGGGCATTATTTTGCTTAATCCTAATTCCATTACATAGTACACCAAGAAAATTGCATTAAGAAGAATTCCTATTTAATCTCTAACAAGTTATTACTCTTCACCCAAAAATAAAAAAAAAAAAATGGACTGCTGGTATGTTCAGCATCCATGAACGTTGTATTTTCAAATCATAACCTGAAGTCCACGACCATGTCAGTGGAGCCAAATTCTAACAGGAGACTTAAACAGTAAGTCTTTCACACAACATTACAATTATTATGTATTACAAAATTACAAAACCCAAAACTTACAGGTAAGATGACAAAGTGCTTTAAACAATGGAAAGAGTAAAAATAAAAATTCACTCAAACTACCTGGTAGGCAAGTGACAGCGAGTGTATGTAACTCCTTTTAAGCAAGATCAGAAGATCCAAGCCATCCACAGCCTAAAATATGCCAATCCACATTACTAACTGTTATGTTTTGAGAAAAAAAAGAAAAAAAAAGCTAATGAATATAAATTGATGCAGTACTGCTTGAGTCTGCAGACATACAACTCCAGGGTCTCTATCATAACTAATAGTTTATACAAACAGTAGAATGCAATTAACAATACTGCTGAGTTTCACAGATGTTAGTCAGAAGTCTGATGCAAGAACATCACTAAATCATCTCAGCTTCACACTACTGTTGCTTGAGTGAAGGCAAGCACAAAAGGGAAGGAGCCAGCCCTACAAAAAAAGGCAGAAGACAACAATGCTGAGGCAGAATAGTAATCATAGAATAGCTTGGGTTGGAAGGGACCTTTAAAGGTCATCTAGTCCAGCCTCCTCTGCAATAAGCAGGGACATCTTCAACTAGATCAGGTTGCTCAGAGCCCCGTCCAACCTCACCTGGAATGTTGCCAGGGATGGGGCATCTACCACCTCTCTGGGAAACCTGTGCCACTGCCTCATCACCTTCACTGTAAAAAATTTCTTCCTTATAGCTAGTTGAAATCTACCTTCTTTTAGTTTAAAACTATTACCGCTTGTCCTATCGCTACAGGCTCTGCTTAAAAGCCTGTCCCCATCTTTCTTAGAAGCCCCATTTAAGTATTGGAAGGCTGCAATAAGGTCTCCCTGGAGCCTTCTCTCCTCCAGGCTGAACAACCCCAACTCTCGCAGCCTGTCCTCACAGCAGAGGTGTTCCATCCCTCGGATCATTTTTGTGGCCCCTCCTCTGGACCCGCTTCAGCAGGTCCATGTCTTTCCTGTGCTGAGAGCTCCAGAGCTGGATGCAGGACTCCAGCTGGGGTCTCACCAGAGCAGAGCAGACGGGCAGAATCACCTCCCTTGACCTGCTGGCCAGGCTGATTTTGATGCAGCTCAGGATACGGTTGGCCTTCTGGGCTGCCAGCGCACATTGCTGGCTCATGTCCAGCTTTTCCTCCACGAGCACCCCCAAGTCTTTCTCAGCAGGGCTGCTCTCAGTCCCTTCATCCCCCAGCCTGTACTGATACTGGGGGTTGCCCTGACCCAGATGCAGGACCCTGCACCTGGCCTTGTTGAACCTCATAAGGTTCACACGGGCCCACTCCTTCAGCTTGTCCAGGTCCCTCTGGATGGAATCCCGTCCCTCAGGCGTGTCAACCTCACCACTCAGCTTGGTGTCATCTGCGAACTTGCTGAGGGTGCACTCGATCCCACTATGTCACTGATGAAGATAATTAAACAGTACTCACTGTATCAAAATGAAATCACAAAATATTTCCTCCCCAATAGCCAAGACAAGAATTTCACACTTCAAATAGCTACCAAAGACAGAATATACCCAATCATGGTCCAACAGTGGTATTCCCTTAGCACATTTAGAACTGGCTGCATCTTCTCACTAGTGAGTTCATCCTCCATTCTTGGATGTCGCATGCTCAACAATGAAAATATTTAAGCTCACAGTATTTTTGTTACTCCAGCAGCTCATTACCTGCTACGTTTTTACAGCTAAATTATAGGCAGAGCTGTCTAATGATTCCTATAATTACACTACCTAATGTTTTCTAATAGATACATGTGTTTTTATCTACACTTTCTGATTTTTTAATCAACTATTCAGTACGGCTTTAGAACTATCCATCTAGTTAACTTGGGGAAGGCAGGGGGGTGTTAGAAGTCTCAAAAATTGATCGATCCACCTATGCCTGGAAAAAAGGCAAGAAACAACGTGCTAGTCTGCCAAAATTAAACAGATATAAATATTTCCACAATGGCTTCTTGCACTTCAGGATCTGGCCTAATATCCACTCTGAATTATTTTAGTAGCTTCAGAAACATTAAACATATCTAGCGCTATACTGTCTAATGTATCACTAGCACCACATTAAGCACTATGCCAGTAATGTGATCAATAAAACTAGACAAGCAGGGAATCCAACTGGGCTGAAGCATACTGGCAATAGACAGAATGAGCAAAGATGTAAATAATCCTTTAACTAACCTCTAATTCTCTAATCCTCTGAATGCCATCAAATCACTCGCAGCTTGCTATAGAAATCCAACCAAGATCTTCCAACATTCTGTTTCAAACATACTCCAGGCTAAATGAACTCCCTAGCCGATACTGACCTTAATCTCAGGCACCAAATTAAGGCTATGATATTGCTGATTTTTTGTGACAACACTTAACTCCTTTTTTTTTTTCCAAGTAAAATCTTACTAACTAGCAAGCATTTTTATCTTGGAGAGAAAATTACAAATAAGGTAAATTAGGTGATGAAGCCAGACACCATATGATGCTATATTTCCTTCAGTATTACCAAAGAACAATACATAAAGTTATTTTTTAAGTAATCTTGGCATTTCCAAAATTCTGAACAGTTCTTGTAGCCCTCAAGTTTGGCCTAAGTTATACAGCCTTACTTGTTCCTTAAGGACTTTCTGAACTCCAGAACCAACTGTGTTCATATTATTCTTGCTATTCCTCCTCCCTCTGAAGAAGTACCATGCTCAAATCTTCCTTTGCTATGATCCTGATGAGTGGGGTACAAGGACTGAAGTGCCTGTAACCCCTAGATCAAAGGGCTTCCTTAACATGCTATGAAACAAAAACCAGAATTTAACAGGGATTAGTTTGCCCCAAGTCTCATTGCTCTGGAGATGGCCGTGGTTGAATCAATGCATGTTGGACATATATAATATATGTTTGATTGCTGAAGGCAGTCATTATTCATAATTCAGTAATTTGCTGATTTACACAAATATTTATTTATAGAAGATTTATGCAATTTGCAACATAACCTTTTATGCCTCATTCCTACTGTGGCCAAGGAATAGGAAAAACTAAAGTTCAACATTTCCTTCTGCAACTAAAAAAGCCCCAGAATCTAAGAATGCAGAATTGCATTTTCAGAAGGAGGTAGTACAGAAATCAAACACAACTCTCTCCTGGTTTGCTTTTTGTTCTGATGAGCAATCTAAACATGTTGGTGTATGCATCAGGAGTTTTAAAATCCAGGCTTTCGATACAGCCTCCAAAATTTAGTTTTAAATTTGCATGCCACAGAGGAAAAAAATATATGGACATATCTGAATCACTACCGTCTTGCAGGCAACATCTGTTTAGAAGTACTTCAAATTAAGTATATGAGTACAGGAAAGATGCAGCATTAACAAAAGTACTGAAGGAATATTATTTCAGCTTTACTTGTCCTGCTTTATTAATAGCCCATCCTAGAAAAACATTTCAATTAATTTAAAAACACAGTCATTATATAGCTCTGAAGTGAGAATGAGAAGTACCTTGGCTAGCTTATCTTTAGCTCGAAGAAGAGCTATATATATTGTGCTCTGCTGTCACTTCCATAACACTCGTGAGGCTGAGAGTGGTATTTGGCTCTGCATGACTGGTAGGTCATCCACAGCAAGTTATCAGCTGTTTGCTCTCAGTTGATGGCTCTGAACTATCTTTGTTATCTTCTGCAGGTGGGCCTGACTTGTAAATAAGTATATTATATATAACAGAAAGAAAATTTTGAACTTCTAGGAACAGTACGGAATATGATTGATGTATTTGACCTCAAATCCCGTTCAAGAGTCAGTGCAGTAACAGTCTGAAAACCAAACACTATTCTTCTCTGGAAAAGACTGGAAGCACAAAGTAAGCATGTTTTCATCATCCAGGGCTCTTTCAAATGGCACCAAGACCAACTTAGAAAGCATCTGATACATGAATTTTCTGAAGAAGTTCTATGGAAATACCAATATATGCTTTTAGCTCACACTGTAGTCATATTTTACGGGCTACTTGCAAGAACACAATACAGAACTAGACAGATTTCTGCGCTTTCCTTATACACAAAAAAATTATGAGCTTTTCTATAACTACCTCTGGAGATCCACAGCTCTACTAAAATAGAAGCTGAAGAAGAAAGTGGGCACAAAAAAAGAAACTTATCTAGTATTACATGAGTGGAGCATACAAGTTGTTGTTTTTTTAACTGAGAGTGTTTTGGAATTTTGAAAAATAGACAAATCTTATCATTGCAGAATACAAAGCAACAACATTTGCCTGTACATTTTGTTATAATTCTTTGATTAGACTAATGCTGTTATTTACAACTGTAATTCACTCTGAAATTGTTTTTCTTCTAAAAATACTGAGTTTAAAACAAAGCATTCATGTAGAACACTTGCAACTTTGTTACTACTAAAAAATACTTTGCAACACAGATAGCACTAAAAATCTGAAAACATGATCTATTAAAGACATACTAAAACATAATAGTCAAGCGGGAGGACAGAGAAGATACAGGAGAACAACGAAACAGTGTAATTTTGCTTAGCTTTCAGTACCAGAAGGTTTAGCAATTATTCATGTACTGCAAGAACATTTTAGCATATTATATTCTTCAAAACCCAAACATTTCCAGTATATTAAACGTTGTCCAACTTTAGTTCATTGTAATGGCATTGCCATTGACACTTGTACATAAAACATCTGCCTGATCAAATGAGAACATTGCAAAAAGTGCCCAGCAAAAGACATAACGTGCCCATATAATCAGGGCATATGTTTTCAGAGGTAGTATGTAATAGCTGCATCTTTTTTAAGCATAGGAATACTGCCACTGAAATGAATTTTATGAAAATCTAATCCAATAACCAAATTCCAAAGACAATTGGCTTTTAATCATTCTGTTAACACTTATGAGAAATATTTAGAGAAAGATTTCATATCTTGACCATACAGATTTATCTTTATTTTAGTAAAATTTTCCATTTGACATAAAACCAGTCCTTATAAAAAAAAGAACATATTTTCATTCCCTCAGCAGCTTCACTACTTTCTGAATTTCTAATTACAGGGTAGGTTTCAAAAGTAATATTAGCAGCTCCCTAAGCCCAAGGATGACTGTAAATCTGAGGTCACTTTAGTATTCTGTTTCCATTCGTAATCTTATTTCTTCTTCTGCCTCTCTGATCATTCCACTGTAACCACTGTATTTAGAGCATAATGTTCTTCCCAAATAACTTGGTATGTCCTGTGGGAATTCTTCGCTTCTCCTATTTTCTGGAAGAGCACTCTGAAAAAACAGTCTGCTGGGGGACAATATATATCTAATGAAGAAGTACAAGACAAAATGTAGTTCTCCATAGAAATGATGAACACTACGGAAAGCATTGACACATACAGGTGACACATCAGTAGCACCCAACAACTTTGGAAATGTTATTTATTTTTTTAATGTTATCCAAATTGTGAAGAGAGCTAGTATTTTTTAATAAATCAATTGATAAAACTGAAAAGAATGTAAGTCTTCATCCTCACAATCCTTTTTCAGATCAGGAATAAAAGCAGACATCCTCAAAAATAAATACAAGTTAAGGGAAAATATTCTGCCTTTCACTCAATGCGTGAGTTATACTATTTGACCAGAAAAGCAGAATATGCTTTAACCTCTAGCATATTCTACAATGGATACACATAATAAAATAAAAAAGGGGAATCTTTATGTTTGCACTGGTCACTGATGACACCAACTTTTGGCACCAATTCATTCCTTCTAGGCCACAATGGTAGTTCTCATATGGCAATACACCACTTCTATACTCTGCATTAAGAGCAGAAATGCCGGTTGTTTTTCCTGAAAAAAAACAAAGAACCAGGAAACTCTCCTTTACTGAAACACTTAATAATTTTTCCTGGGTGACACTACTTGCTGACATTTTGGAGCATCAGTTAACAGAAAACTTCTCTACAGGGACAGAGGGAAGTCATTACATCCATACATATGTATATAATGTTAGAGAAAATAAGGATTTATCAGAAAGCTCAATACTGCATTTCCAAAATACAAAACAAAATCATGAGGTACTTTTCCTTTCATTTCTATTATCATTGCAGGATCAAACTGCCAACCTGGTTTTGGCAGTGATTACCACCAAGTAATCACTGGTAACGTTCATAATGGAATCTAAGACAAATTCAAGGTATAGCTGATCATCTCCTAGAAATATAGTGTTAAAAATTCAAGTGGATTGTCCCACTGCAAGAAAACACATCTTTTTTGTAGCAAAACCCAGCAACTGAAATTTCTGGCTAGGAACTCAACATTTCCTCTGACAAAGTTCACAAAATCACAAAAGTTCCCTGCTTTACTCCACTGGCTTACTTTCACGCTGTCAGGACTTTTTTTGTTTGCTTTTCCTTTTCAACCAAGCCACATCAAAAAAGCCATAGTATTCAATATGAAAAAAGATGTGTATGGATTATGTCCTCTTATTGTTCTATTATGTGAGTCATGGTTACCCATCATCCTGATAGTGATTTTAATATTTTATCATTGATAATTTAGACTCAGTTTGATTTGTTCATTTGGGGCTTTTTTGTTGGTGGTTTTTTTTGCGTTGGGTTTATTTTGAGGGGGCTGTGTGGTGGTGTTAAATTTGATAGTTATTACTGGTATGGTTAGAAACATTCACAATGGCTCAGTTTAAGCATTGTTAGGTTCTTTCACCTCAAACTGCCTGTGCACTTAACTGGATTCCCCCAAATTTTCAACCAAAAAAGGCACAGAAGTCTCTCCGAATGTAACTTCTGTCCCACTACCTCACCGAGTTCAGTTCAGGGGTAAGATTTTTAAGACCTGAAGGAGGACTTCAAAGGTTTCCTAAACTGGAGGTTAACCACAACAGCTTAAAGGTCTATTTTACTAATATTAAATGCTTCAGTATTTAACCTAAAAATTAGACTATTCATATCTATAAATGCAGAGAAAACAGTGAGAATGAGGAATACACCCTCCATGTTCATCAAAGACACAAACTTAGATTTTTACTTTTTTTTAAGTTGAAAAATACAGAAAATCAGTTCTCAACTGACCTCTTTGTCTGGTGTTAAAGTGCCTTCATCATTTTGATCTGTAAATGAAGATGTCCTGCTTCTGTTGCCAGCTGGTGGAGGGGACTTGGAAGGGACCTACACAGAGATCACGTATATCAATAAGTAATAATATTAAGTCCAGAATTAATTATTCCATCTCATAATTTACTTCAACAATTACTAACTATAACATCTCAGTAAAGCCTGGTCTAGATCTTCCTTTTAAAGAAAACAACCAGTTCCACATACTGCCTGTGACAAGTTCTACCTTACCACAAAGTCTGCAGAGCAGAATATGTCATGAATTGGCCACGAAAGCATGCAATAAAATTAGTTATTTTGATTATTTCTGACCACGGTCCTCTTAGACCATATTTGAAACTCAAGCCTCCTAATACTTTAGCAACATAGTACAGCTGCTTAAAGTTTAAATGTTTTGCAAATTGACAGGGATTCAAGCATTTACATATGGACTACCATCTGATTCCTTTAAGAAATAAATTAAAAAAAAAAACCCAAACTGACAAAAGAACAAAAAAAAAAAAAATTCAAACCACTTATAAAATTTAATCAAAACGAAGAAAAAGGGCAGAAGAAAATGACACATTTTACAATGTTAATATGAACTTGTTGTTCCTGTCAGCACTGAACATCTATTCAAAGAAATTTCAGAACTTCATGCTGAGTGAGGCTGCAACAAACCATGCCAATCCAACCCAAATGTAGCTTGCCAGCCTCATACTTCAAAATTCAAATATAAAATTTCAGTAGAAATGTAATGAACATTCAAATATCAACCAGCTTTTACGTACAAAGAAACTAATTAGCAAGATCTCTCATTAGGTATGTTCTACAATATACCCAGAATGAACCAAGTGTTGCAAACCCAACAAACAAAAAAAACCCCACAAAAAAAGAATAACTACCATAAATCCTTTAACACTTTGTTGCAGCACCACCATTGCGGTTGCATACATAAATTCTGCCTTGCAAAACACCTGTCTCACAAGACAGAGTTTGATGTTCTAAAACATGACTGACAAGAGTATCAGAGTGCTGAAAAGATATGTGGTGGGCTGACCCTGGCTGGACGCCAGGTGCCCACCAAAGCCGCTCTGTCACTCCCCTCCTCAGCTGGACAGGGGAGAGAAAATATAATGAAAGCCTCATGGGTTGAGATAAGGACAGGGAGAGATCACTCACCAATTACTGTCATGGGCAAAACAGACTCAACTTGGGGAAATTAATTTATTACCAATCAAATCAAAGTAGTGCAATGAGAAATAAAAACTAAATCTTAAAACACCTTCCCCCCACCCCTCCCTTCTTCCTGGGCTCAACTTTACTCCCAAATTCTCTCCCTCCCCTCCGAGCCCCCAGCAGTGCAGGGGGACGGGGAATGGGGGTTGTGGTCAGTTCATCACACGTTGTCTCTGCCCGCTCCTTCCTCCTCAAGGAGGAGGGCTCCTCAAGCTCTTCCCCTGCTCCAGTGTGGGGTCCTTCCCATGGGAAACAGTCCTCCACAAACTTCCCAGACTGAGTGCTTCCCACAGGCTACAGTTCTTCATGAACTGCTCCAGCCTGGGTCCTGTCCACAAGGTGCCATCCTTCAGGAACAGACTGCTCCAGCCTGGGTCCCCCAGGAACTCACAAGTCCTGCCAGCAAACCTGCTCTACTGGGCTCCTCTCTCCATGGAGCCACAGGTCCTGCCAGATGCCTGCTCCAGCGTGGGCTTCCCATGGGGTCACAGCCTCCTTTAGGTGCATCTACGTGCTCCAGTGTGGGGTCCTCCATGGGCTGCAGCTGGATATCTGCTCCATCAGCAAACTCCATGGGCAGAAGGGGGACAGTCTGCCTCACCATGGTCTTCATTGTATCAGGATATGCTATGTCAGTTTCATTTGCCTTGTGTGGCCCTTTGCACAGAGGAAAGCATGGTCTTAAAAAGTACTGGCTACCAGTCCGTTTTCAAGCGTAACTCAGAGCATAGCTTTGAGTTTTACCTCATAAAGCCCATGTTGTTTGAAATCCATGCTACTTAAACACTGTCTTTTTCCTCAAAGCCCTCGAGACAGGGTCACTCATGGCAGGGGAATTTGTCTCTAGTCTCACTCTGCCTGCTGATCCCTCAGATCTGCATTAGGACACATGCAAGGGCCTGTCTTGTCACACTGAGCTTGCATCAAAATGTTGAGATTCTTTAACTCAGCAGACAGAGTCTGGTAGCTTTCTGCTCTCATTGCACCAGTTCTGCAAAGTAATGCAAACTTACCACAGCTGTGCTAGAAGATTGTTTTTCATAGTTCATTTATTAATTAAAAAAAAAGTTTCTTCTTATCTCAATGACATCATCAGTAATTTCATCATACTGATATTCTCAGGTCGTTTCAGATGGGCATATAGAAAGCACAATCTTCAGTCCTTCTTTGCAGCTATCTTGCAGGTGTGTAGGGCCTCTTAAAGAGAGGCAGTTGCCTTTTAGTGCTGGATGGCGACCTGGCCAGCCACCTCCTTACCTGTATCAGCATTCGACCTGGCCAGCCACCTCCTTACCTGTATCAGCATTACCAACAACAACCTTCCTCTTCACTAAATGCCTGCAGAATTCATTTAAAAAATCATCAGCAACCTTTACTCACACTCCTGGAGAGTAAAGCATATCCCCACAGACAGCAGTGACACAAACTGCATCACACTGGCCCACCAGGGTTTCGTCTCTTGAGGCTTTTTCAGCATCTGGGCTGATTTGGCACTTTCTCCAATGAAACCTCCAAAATGGAAGCTCAGTTAATGCCAGCTGTGGATATTTTCTTCCTTAAAAGTCAGACATCCATTTTGAAAGGGACTGGACTGACACCACCAGCTTCATGGCCAACACCCACCCACACAGCCCGTCTGTTGCCCAGTTGGCTAGTGGAGAGCTGGTTGTGACTGCGTGGAGCTGGACTCCAGCAGGCTACTGATGCGTGAAAGCCCCATTAACACATGTCTGAGGGTCCACCTTTTATGCTTTGCTTCCATCAAATGTATGAGAGAGTGAAGTTTGTGGTTAGGTCTTTTGAATTTACATTGCAGAAAAGCATCGTTCAAGAAATGCAAGTTTCCTTGTCCACATCATATTCTGGATTTCATGGCACCCATGGGGCAGAAAAAGCTCTGACTGTCATGGTATAGTTCTATGGCCCCCATCCTCCCTACCAGCTGAAGCTCTGACAGAAGAGACATCCCCTACATCAATAAACCCTGTGTGAGGAACTGCAGGGTAGAAATAGGTAACACAACATCAGGTGGGACACCATGAGTTTCTGCTCCAGTCTGAAAACACTGGAGTAGGCAGATGTCCCTGGAGGCATGAGTAGATCACAGGGTGACTGTAAGCCACCAATGTGATACAGGCAAATGCAGTCTTGTGTGTCAGGCAAGATACTTCCATAGCAAGATATTTCTATAGCAAAGGCAAGCGTTGTGCAAAGCCCTGGTGAGCACTCACCTGTACCACTATGGACATTTCTCAGTCCTCAGGTTCAAGAAAGATAAATTCCATCTGAGATGAAGGCAAACAAAGGCTAAGCAGCTGATTAGGAGCGTGGAGGGGCTACAGAAAAAGTTGACAACTGGAAGGAACAACACAAAGGCTGAGAAGGCTGCTGTTACTTTCAAGAAAGGTATAAAGGATGAAGGTTGAAGAACAAAAACTGTTACTGAAGTGCTAAGAAAAATACAATAAAGAACACAAAACAATTCAGGACTTCCTTTCAAGATCTCACCATAAACAATGCAGTAGCAAATGTCCCTCGGTGCACTGGCAAGGAATGACGAGGAAATCATGCATATGTTGCTAGGTCTCTGCAAAGTTCATAGAGAGGGAACCAAACCCCTTTCTTTCACCTCTGGCATCACCACAACCAAATGGATGTCTGTGGTATAAATGCCCTTATTTACATAGTCTGAAGGTACATACCAATTTTGTCACCAACATAAAAACCCAAAATAGTACCTTCCTAACTCTTTCAGTACTCTAAAAACTAAATCCTGAAGGAAAGAGATTTGCCAGGTTGTTTACTAATATCTGAACATCCTCCCGCAAAATGAGGTAGGCAAATAACTCTCTAAAACATTGAAGTCAGAAATGAGATGCAAAAGTTTTCGCTCGTAGCTGAAGTGCATCCTGCATCCTCTATCAACACGGCCAATATGCGTGTTTAACAGAGGAGCTGCACAGCTTGGTTTCAGTGGGACAGGGGGATGTGACGGCAACAGCAGCACTGAGCTATTTTCACAGTTTGGAAGTCATGCCTCGCTGTGCTTTGGGCACAGATCCAAACGTTTTCGGTCTGAAAATGACCAGTCTTTCCATCAAGCCAGTGTAAACTCCGCTCACTTGTTTTTCATAGCCTGTGTTATTTCCATGGTGGTCTGTTGGCACCATCCATCCCAGCCTATGGCTCTGGTTGCACTTTGGCTTTCCTCCACGCTGCAGCTGCCGAAATCCTGCCCCTTACACCCCAGGAAAAGGGTTTGTGTCCAGTCAGATCAAGTCCCTGGTCCTCCTCACTGTGGGGCCTTAAAAACGTTAGCTCTGGCACAGAGAGGGACAGCTAATGGGGTGGTCTCTGGGTTGGAGGGCTGGTTTCTGCCATGGCCTGGGAGAAGAACACATTTGTCCCTGAGAGCTGAGTTGCAGAGGAGGCACCAGGGACACCCAGAAGCTGTGCCCAGTGCATGGCCACCAAGGGCAGGGACACCCCTCTGGGCCTCCTGGGCATAGGGACTGCCTTGGGGCCAGCACCCCAAAGGCTTCTTCCGAAGGATGCTGGGCAGAGGATGGGGCGGCTGGGGCTGCGCATGGAGCGCCCCGTCATCCCCATGTCACAGTGCCACCGCCTGGCAACACAGCAGTCACAATGCCCCAGGGCAGGATAAAAGGGAGCACCCTCCTGTGTCCTGCTGCCAGAGCTGGCCTGAGGGCAGCCTGAAGACATCTGAAAGGAAATCCTTGAGAAGCTGGTGGAATTACTTGGAGGACACTGAGGGAGGAAGACTGGAGTCTGGACAAGACTGCTGAAGGTTCTCCGCTGCAAGGCTCGTCTGATGGGAAAGAAATCCTTTTCAGTTGGACAGCAGAGGCAAGACAAAGGGAATGCTTTCTTCAGGAGCAACTCCAGAGCTCACCATTCTCATAACCTGCAGAGCCAGGGCCAGCAGCCATGAGAAATGGGATGCAGAGACATTGCAAGGCATCCCAGTGCTTTGGAGCACCCACCGGTTTCCTGCCAGGCACAGGAAGGATTCTTGCACCCAAGGTCGATCAGGCCAGGGGCATTTGGGCACTCTTGGAAGCCACTCAGATGGCTTCAAGTTGAGGGAGAAGAGAGCTTGGGCATCTCTGGGAGAGCAGCGAGGGGGAAGA